>NW_026866510.1:0-66079 GCF_026571515.1 Ruditapes philippinarum | reverse complement strand
TTTTTTCTTTGTAGCAGCCTTCCTCAGTGTCTGTCTGTTCATACATATAGTACTACAATTCTCAATTGCAATGGCTCAAAATTCTCTGAATAATGCACTCTTCTGTAAAGTCAAAATAACAAGGTCCCAGTACAGTGTTGTTTCTGGACTTGATCATTCACAGATCTATCATTCACAATGACTGCATCCAATGATTTTAGATATCAGTGGGGCAACAACAAGAACTTTTGATGCTGAGGAAGGCAGGTTTGAAGTCTAGCTGGCATAAACATTTCCTACCACTCTCTAAACAGAAAGAAAAAACATCATATCAATTAACTTCCTGTTTAACTTCTACTTGAAACAGTTAAAATTGTTCACATTAAATTCTGTCTTTAAACTTGGATATGTAAAGACAAGAATGAAAAATAAAGATTTTTTGTGAAGCGTTTTGAGGGGAGAAAAGTCCGGAAATCTACCAATATACTAGAACCATTCTTAAATTATCTGCCATTTAAATAACAGTACTCATTTGCATTTTCAAATCCTTTGGTAGATGTGTAAACACAAAATTGAGAACCTGTCTTTATTTCATGTTTTTTATTAACCTCAAGAGCAGATTCTAATGAATCTTCTACTAAGGGTAGAACCGGTGTGGTCGCATTAATTATGTCTCCCCCACCTCGGGGGGAGACATATTGTTTTTGCCCTGTCCGTCCGTCCGTCAGTCCGTCCGTCCGTCAGTCCGTCCGTCCGTCCATTCTTCGTTTCCGGACGATAACTAGAGTTCCTTTTGACCTACAGCTCTCAAACTTCATAGGATGAATGGTCTTATTGAGCAGATGATCCCTATTGTTTTTGGGGTCAGTAGTTCAAAGGTCAAGGTCACAGTGACCGTTGGTCAATTTCTCGTTTCCGGATGATAACTAGAGTTCCTTTTGACCTACAGCCCTCAAACTTCATAGGATGATTGGTCTTATAGAGCTGATGATCCCTATTGAATTTGGGGTCAGTAGGTCAAAGGTCAAGGTCACACTGACCGTTGGTCAATTTCTCGTTTCCGGATGATAACTAGAGTTCCTTTAGACCTACAGACCTCAAACTTCATAGGATGATTGGTCTTATTGAGCAGATGATCCCTATTGTTTTTGGGGTCAGTAGTTCAAAGGTCAAGGTCACAGTGACCGTTGGTCAATTTCTCGTTTCCGGATGATAACTAGAGTTCCTTTTTGACCTACAGCCCTCAAACTTCATAGGATGATTGGTCTTATAGAGCAGATGATCCCTATTGTTTTTGGGGTCAGTAGGTCAAAGGTCAAGGTCACAGTGACCGTTGGTCAATTTCTCATTTCCGGATGATAACTAGAGTTCCTTTTGACCTACAACCCTCAAACTGGGGGGAGACATATTCAAAATTGAATACCTGGTTAAAAACAAACAGTTTAGGAAGCATCTTCTCATACAACCTTAACAATAGAAACCATCCATAGACAGCCTTCATTGAAGTGACTACCGGGTATTTACATTATCTTATCTCCATTTCCATTCCTGTTTCCATTCACAGTTATTCTCAGCAGTGGGGGAGACATGCGCTTTTTTACAAAAGCATCCTCTAGTTGCCATTGTTGTTGTTGTAGTATGAAAGAGATGTTTCTTCATTTTAGTTGTCTTATACCTCATCTATGGAGGAGTGACACATGGAACTTGTATTTCCCTTAAATAAACACCCACAATTCTATACATATGTAAGTTCTAGTGTTTTTCCCAAGTACAAGCCATGAATCCTTTCACGCTCTACCTCATTCTTATTCTGTCACCCATTGTAGCGACACCGAATTTAACCCATAGCCCGCCACCATAGTATTCAGTACTAGTACTACTTAATGCCACTATATTTGTTATGTATTTACAAATTGTACCCTTGTATGTTGTAATGGAAATAAAACAAAAACTGTTAGAATTACATCAATAAAACCTATATGAAATATGTTCAGAATTGTTTGTAGTTAATTTATCTCCCATTTTCAAAGTCGTCATGACTACTTCTACCTGCACAGGTATACACTCGGGTGAAAATTACAGGTGAAATACAGGTAAGAATAAAAAACATGTCAAAAAGTACTTATGGCTACATTTTTCTTTACAAAAATCTTGATCATCACACTATTATAAGTATAACAGACTTGATTTTTAATTTAAACTATTATTGTTAGGCCTTACATAAATTATCCTTACTTGACTCTGATATATATACATTGTACACTGAAAAATTTAGAAAAAAATTCGACTATGGCACAAGTTTGAAAATATGTTATATTATAATGTTCCTGTATATATATATATACTGTACCTGAAAAAGAGAAGTATGTAGCAATAAATATCTGTATTCAATCACTTCTGACTGGTTAGATATTATTTCAACAAGTTTGTACCTATTTTATGGCTGTGAGGAGTAACGGGGCATTTATGGGTGGGGTGTCAATTTTAGACCAACCGTCAACCTTGTCCGCTTCGATTTCTAAGTCATTCCCTTGAGAAAAGTCGCTCATGTTTAATGTTCTCAACACTTCACCTCTCCTTACAGCGATATTTTCCTCCAAAAACCCTTCAAAAATCTGAGTCATCGCTGCTTGAATCCAAATTAAACACATTGTTATTTTCATCGGGTATGGCGAATCGCAAGAACAAATGAGATAAAAACCTCGGCAAATGCATCCTGTGTCTAACAAAATTTTGGAGATTTCTTGAGCTGAATTAGATTTTTGGATAGCAGATACACTCTGCAGCTCTCTGTTCCAGACACACACTCCAACACCTTTATATTCTCATCCAGTGATGTGTTGTCAAAGTTTCCAATTTGGAATGTGAAATGTTCAGCATGTCCAAGGTAATTTTGACTGTTGGGTAAAAAAAATCCATTTTGGCATTGTTAAATCTTCTTTTACTGTTAAGTCTCTGTTAAATTTCATAGGCATTGGTCCCAAATCTAAACCTTCTTTACATCCTTGAATCAAATGATATGTTTTGTCTTTTGTCTTTACAGCTGTAGAGTTTCCATCCAACATGAATTGTGTATTCTTTAGCCTTCCTCTGTTCCAGCTGAAGAAAGTTAACATTTGTTTTTTGCCAGTTTTTAGAGTGAATTCAAATAGACTATAAAGTAATGAACAAAACCACAAAAGATTGGCACAGAATCAGCATAGAGGAAGCAATGATATAATAGTTTTTAAATAATTATCCCCCGCCGAAAATTTTCGGCGGAGGATATAGTAATAGTCTCCGTCCGTCCGTCCGTCCGACCTTCCGTCCTTCCGTCCTTCCGTCCGTCCTTCCGTCTGAAATTTTTGTCCGGAGCATATCTCTAAAAGTATTTGAGTTATCAACTTGAAACTTCATAGGTGGATAGACCTCATTGAGGAGGAGTGCAGTGCACAAGAATGATAACTCTACCTTGCATGATTTTTGAGTTATTGCCCTTTGTTATTTTTCAAAATTGATTTTTGTCCAGAGCATAACTCCAAAAGCCTATGAGATATTAACATGAAACTTCATAGGTGCATAGATCTCACTCAGGAGGTGTGCAGTGCACAAGAATGATAACTCTTCCTTTCATAATTTTTGAGTTATTGCCCTTTGTTATTTTTCATACCTAATTTTTCACCTGAGTGGAGCATAACTTAAAAAGTGTTTGAGATATCAACATGAAATGTCATAGAAGGATAGATCTTATTGAGGAGAAATGTTGTGCGCAAGAATGATAACTCTTCCCTATACAATTTTTTGAGTTATTGCCCTTTGTTGTTTTTTTTCATGCTATTTTGTCCAGAGCTTATCTGAAAAAGTATTTGAGGTATCATCTTGAAACTTCATAGGTGGATAGATCTCATTGAGGAGGAGTGCAGTGCTAAAGAATGATAACTCTGCCCTGCATTATTTTTGAGTTATTGCCCTTTGTTATTTTTCAAAATTAATTTTTGTCCAGAGCATAACTCAAAAAGCCTTTGAGATATCAAAAAGAAACTTCACAGGTGCATAGATCTCACTCAGGAGGTGTGCACTGCACAAGAATGATAACTGTACCTTTTATAATTTTTGAGTTATTGCCCTTTGTTATTTTTCAAACTTAATTTTTCAATTCAATTTTTTTCTCAAAAAGTATTTGAGGTATCAACTTGAAACTTCATAGGTGGATAGATTTTACTGAGGAGGGATGCAGCACACAAGGATGATAACCTACCCTGCATTATTTTTCAGTTATTGCCCTTTGTTATTTTCAGCCATCAGTATTCACATAGGTTTAAAATCTGTAATCACTATAGCCATCAGTTTTCATTACCGAAAGACCTCTTAAAATGGAATTATTCTGCTCTACTACATATACATTCTTCCAATGAGCAAACACATTCGGCGGGGGATGGCCATGTTGACATGGCTCTTGTTTTTACTATTTTCACAGAGTTATTATTTTTACCGTCAAGAACTTTTGTAAAATAATTTAAATGTAATCCAAATGATACAAGAAGCTCTGACTTTCTGAAGTATTCATCAGTGAAAAAATTCTTCATAATTCCTTGAACATATTGACAGGTGACTAATACTAGAGCTAAGGTGAATACTAGAGCTATCACAGAAGTGATGAATAACCCCCCCCCCCCCCACACACACACACACACTGGGGTGGGACAAAAAGTGATTCCAATATTACCCCAGGGATATAAAAATAAATGGTAAGAGTATCAAAAGATTTTGCAAAAGCTTGTGATCTTATTTATTTTCAAGTAAATATGTGATATAGTTTAAGTGAATTTGAAGGCAAAGACTGGTTATTGTTATGTTTATAGCAAAAACTTAAAAATTCTTCTTTGAAAAAAACCAAATAGCTAGAGTTTAGATAATAAGCATGAAACATCTTCTAGTAAGTGTCTACAAAGTTTGTTCAAATAAAAGCCCTGGGGTCAAAACTGGCCCGCCCCAGGGGTGTCATTGTTTTTAACTAAAAATCTTCTTTTAAAAAACCCAATGAGCTAAATGTAGAGCTTAGATGTTTAGCATGAATTGAAACATCTTCTTATGGGTGTCTACCAAGTTTGTTAAAAAAATTGCGCTGCGGGGGGGGGGGGGAGAGGAAGGGGGTGGAAGAGGGGCGGTAGGGGGAAGGAGGAGGTCTATATACAGGTGAGTGACCTCGGGGCCCTCTTGGTTATAGAATGTTAGACGATCTACAAAAAATAGAGTCTTAGCATCATCAAACGAACAACTGTTAGTTTCGTCAATGCTAAAACAACACTTTGAAAATCGAGTTTCATCAAGTTTCACCAAAATGTGCCTTACTAGATCCAAAACAACAGACAGCACTTGTCTCTGTTGAACATTCTTCTTCATCATCACAAAAGGAAACGTGTTTTGTTGTGCTATATTTGACTTCTAGTCTTTCTACCATTTGACAAGCTGTAAACAACTTGTCGCTTAGTTCACTTCCTGACCATTGAAGAGTTAAGTGTTACAGTAACTATGTTCCTGGAAATTGCCATCCAATTCTGCTGTAAGGTTTTTGTTTCCTTGCTTGTTGTTGGCTGTTGTGTTTGAAGTTATGCTGTTGGTTGTTTCTGAATTGAGGATGGGTGGCTGGCATGGAACTTGCTGTAACCTTGATATATATTTCAGTCCTCTGCCTACCCCCCCCTCCCACACTCTGAATAAAAATGGTGCCATGGTGATGAATGATGATATGCTGTTGACAATTTAAAAGGGATTGTCATTGAGAGATTTTATGTCCTCCTTAAATTTATCGCCAAAAAGTAGTGAGGTTTTTTGGAGTCGCATAATGTTTTATAAATTATATTTTGGTAACATAATTTGTCTTCTTCATCTTTGCCTTACTGTTTGTGTTCAGGCTGTTAATGTGGTATGTCATCATCTTGACAGCATTTGAAGCGAGTGATTGGACCTGTTTCCTGTCCATGTCTTGTGACTGAGTTGATTCCAGTATTCTTATTATCGGAATCAGGCATGTTGACATGTCACTTATGCTCTTTTCATTATGACATCGTGTGATTTCGTTTCTGATTCTTCTAAACATTTGGAGTCACCATCGGAGTTTGTAGATTCTCCATGTTTGCTGGTCTTGGGTGTCGCTCCACCAGATTTTTTAATTTTTAGCTCGACTATACGAAGTATATGGAGAGCTGTCCTACTCGCCCCGGCGTCGGCGTCCGCGTCCGCGTCCAGATTTTAGATTAAAGTTTTGGTGCAGTAAAATATTTTTCACTATAACTTTGTCATTTCTTAAGGTATCAACTTCAAACTTCAAATATATGATCCTTATCATCAACCACATCATATGTGACAAGGTTCTTAACTCTAGCACCAATATTTTCAGATTTATCTCCCCTTGAACTTAGAATTTTCCTTAAAAATACTATTTTTTAACTGTTATTTTGACTTCCTTATTTCTTAAGGGATCAACCTCATACTTTAAATATATGTTACCTTATCATCATCCCCATCTTATGTGACAAGGTTCATAACTCTAGCACCAATAGTTTTTCAGATTTATTCTCCCCTTGAACTTAGAATTTTTTCCTCAAAAGTACTATTTCTTTTACTGTTTCTTCTTTATTTCGTAAGGGATCAACCTCATACTTCAATGTATTTACGTTATCATCATCCCCATCTTATGTGACAAGGTTCATAACTCTAGCACCAATATTTTCAAGATTTATCTCCTTTGAACTTAGAATTTTCCATAAAAATATTTTTTTTTAACTGTTATTTATTTATTTCTAAAGGGATCAACTTCATACTTCAAATATGTTTACGTTATCATCATCCACATCTTATGTGACAAGGTTCATAACTCTAGCACCAATATTGCAAGAATTATCTCCCCATAAACTTAGATTTTTTTACTAGAAAAATGTTATTTTTTAGCTCGACTTTTCTATGAAAAGGGGAGCTATCCTACTCGCCCCGGCGTCGGCGTCGGCGTTAGCGTCGGCGTCGGCGTTGGCGTCACACCTTGGTTAAGTTTTTCGTACCACCCCACTTTATTTCAGAAGTATTACAAGTATGGCTTTGAAACTTACCATACTTGTTCACCATCATAACCTCCATCTACAGACAAGAGTACATAACTCTGTCAAGGTTTTTGACAGAATTATGGCCCTTTTTTGACTTAGAAAGTTGTATTGAGCTTGGTTAAGTTTTTTTGTACCACCTCACTTTATTTCAAAACCATTGGAGGTATTGCTTTGAAACTGACCATACTTGTTTACCATCACGACCTTCATCAACAGACAAGAGGACATAACTCTGTCAAGGTTTTTGACAGAATTATGCCCCTTTTTGACTTAGAAAATACATTGAATATGGGTAAAATCCACTTATTGCCTTAACCCTTTGAGATATTGCTTTGAAACTTTTAATGCTATTTCACATCATTACCCCCATCTGTACGCAAGAGAAGGTAACTCTGTCAAGGATTTGTTTTAAAAAATTAAGGCCTTTTATCGACTTAGAATCTTGGTTAAGTTTTTTAGTACCAGTCCACTTTTTGACTGAACTGTTTTGAGATATTAATTTGAAAGTTGGAATACTTGTTTACCATCATGGTCCCAAAACATGGGCAGGAGAAGGTAATTCTGTTAAGGATTTTATTTGAATTATGGCCCTTTTTGACTTAGAAACTCAGTTAAGATTTTCATTCTTGTCCACTTGTTGACTTAACCATTTGAGATATTACTTTGGAAGTTGGAGTTCTTATGTGCCATCATGAGACCTATCTGTAAGCAAGAGAAGATAACTCTTTGAAAATGTTTCTTGATTTGTACTTAGAAATTCCTAGTTAAAGTCTTGTGTGCCCTTAACTGTCAAAGTTTTGTTTTATAGGCAAGCACTAAAAAAGTCGAGCGCGCTGTCCTTCTGACAGCTCTTGTTATTATAACTTTTTTATTTTTAAAGGTATCTACCTCAAATTTCAAATACTTATTCCTTATCAACAATTACATTTTATGTGACATTGTTCATAACTCTTCATGCAATATTTACAGATTTATCTCTCTTTGAACTTAGGATTTTCTTTAAGAAATATAATAACTTCTTTTCTTTTTAAGGTATCTACTTCAAACTTCAAATATATATTTCTTATCATTACACAAATGTTGTGTGACAAGGTCCATAACTCTAGCATGACTATTACTAGAATTATTCCCCTTGATCTTGGAATTTATGTTAACAAATATTATTTTTTTACTATAACTTAATACATAATTATACATAATTGATTTTTCTTTCATAGTTTTGTCCTCCTTACTGCGTCCAGTATTTTATTAGTCGAGCTTCGCTGTCTCCTGTGACAGCTCTTGTTCTTTATTTGGTTGACTGGGCAAGGATTTGTTCAACACTTCAGCCAATTTTCCATTTACTTCCTTTCCGAGCAATGTAGGCTCATCAATAATTTGGTTGATGTCATCAACAACATCTAAATCTGATGTTGCTGATTCTGATGAAGAGCTGTCATCTTGGAGGATGTCCTTAACCCTTTCGCTGCCAGAGGGTTATTGTTTTATTGTTTACCTATTTGCCAGAGGATTTTCTAAGAAATTACTATATTATTCATTAATATAATTATTATTATTTGTTATTAGTATTATAATAATTATATATGTTTCCAATTCTGTAAGTATAATAATAATTATTGTCGATGGTATAATTTTCGTTATATTTATTATTATTTTTATTATTAGTATTATTTATTTATTATTATTACTATTATTATTATAGAAACGGCTAAAGCCGTCCATATGGCAAATACGCCGAAAATAACAGGGACGGCTTAAGCCGTCCCTATGGCAGTGAAAGGGTTAAGTTCATCATGATATGTGGAAGTTGTTGCTTAATAGCTTTGTACCCATTGTCGTTTTCCGATGTTTTGATGATGTGCTGGTCTCAGATTCGTTGGTTGTAAGATTTATATCATTATTTTTCCTCTTATTTTTTACGATTTGTAAATAAATAAGATAATTAACTGATTCTTACCTTGATTTTTCCAACCAATGGTAACGATCATTTGATGGCGTTGTGAGTCATATTTTTATGGTACAAGACCTACATTTATTTACAAACACTGACTTTTTTGTGTTTAAATGAATGAATGAATTTGATAAAAGCATTTCATTGTGTTTGCAATGGTAAACCATCTAAGCCGTAATCTGTTGGTGAAGGAATCCAACCAAATGTGCAAAGAATTTCAGAAATAATTTCATATCACATAATATTTTTATCATTAATTTGGGGAAGTTCTATAATATTGCCACCATGATAGGTCCATGGCATGGACCACATTTCAATGAAAAGAAATCCCATCAAATTAAATGACAAAGAGAACACAGAGAAGTGTGAAGATACCACCTGATTGGATGACTTCTTACATTTTCAAAGTACTGACCAACTGTTAAGTCTTTTACTGTAATCGGTTCATTGGTGAAAGTTTAAGTCAGACAGTTTAAAAGGACATTCCATTTGGGAAGTATATTGCCAAGATTTCTTCACAGGCCTGTTTAATTGAGACATCTTTGTCCAGGGCAACAATTTGTAGACCTCTGCGGCTTCTTTCAAAGACATAACTTTATATTTATTGTCTGGTATCTAATGCTTCCATCGAACACAAACTCCTTATGTACTTTTTTTTTCAACTGTCCTTTCCATAGTTTTAATATGCCTTCGTTTTTGTTGTAAGTCTATGAATTTATTGACAGCTTCAGACAGTCATGTACTATAATAAAAACAAAAGTGATAACTCACTGTGCTTGACATTTATACAGTACATGTATGTTTAAAACATGATGAAATGTTAAAAATATTGTTACTGTTTTTGATTTGAATATCATATCAAACAAAACATGTGTATGAAGAAATCAGTGAGTTATATATCAAGAGTGAATTATGCTTTTCATTTTTCATTCCAAACTGTAACCTATAACAATAAGTATTGTTCTTAAAATGTAACATATACATTTATTTTATTATATGTTGATTTTCTTAGTATTCTTTGCCTCAGAAATTTAGTGTTTAAAGTTATTTTTTGTATTTCAAATGAATCATAACACATTTACTTTGGTTAATCAGCAAACTGTGAATCAGTCCAGTAAATTGACTGTTTATCAAAATGATTTAAACACTTAAAGCTGGTTCAAATGTATTAGTACAAATTTACAAAATTAAATTGGTCAACTGGCCGTGTTGTGCCTGATCAAATTACAAACGACATCAAGCTTGAATGACCCATTTGCCATGATGTCTTCATCACTCTCCATTGATAGGGCCGATATTAAAACGTTTAATTTTACATGTAATGTACTCTCATCATCTAAGTAGAGTTCTGCATCTGTGTCGGCGATACAGATTCCTTCAACGGTTACAATTTTCTTAACTTCTGGAACTTCTGACTTCTACAATGAAATGAACGAAAACATCTTTAATTGGTATATGTTTATCATGACCATTTACAATTAATCACAGTTTAATAGTAACATGAAGGTCATGATTCAAGGACATTGGAAATGAATGATTTTCCCTACATAGTTGCACACCTTTTTGAAAAGAAATAGTCTTCAATGTCTTGATATTTTTAGGTCCAGTCAACACTGACAGTTAACAAGGCATTAATGATGACATTAAAAGTAAAAATAATATCAATTTTGAATCCTTATTGTTCTCAAAATATCAATGTTCAATCAAACTGTCAAGCTAGCACACAACATGCTGTGTTAGTGGTCCTCTGTTTTGGGTAATGACTTCCAATAACAAATTCTTAACAATTTTCAAGTAAAAATGAACTTGCTTTAAAAAAAGTCCTTTGCATTGTCATATAAAAAAGTTCATAGTTTCATGTTGATGTATTTCATATTTTGGGTAATCATTCTGCTTTCTAAGCAAATTGACAAAAGTTTTAAGTAAAAAGTGACACAACTTCAAAAATATAGCAGTCTTCCATAAGTATTGTGTCATACTAAGCTGATATTCATGTTATTACTCTATAAAATGTTTGAATAATGGGCAATATTAATGTTTTGCTTAACATCCACTTAAGTGCAGCTTTTACAATCAGGATTGCTCAAATATGTTTTTTTTCTTGTTACTTTCTTTTTAATAGACTTAAGTGGTCATTTTAAATGGTTGACATTATAATAACAGAGCCTCAAAACCATTTACAACGTAACACACATACTTTTCTAATGATGTGTGTGTGTATTGTACTTTGAAATATATCACTTCCTCATAACATTTCATTGTATCAACTATACATTAAAAATAAAATTTTGTCACACGTCTTCTTTCAGTGTTATACAATTAAACAGAGAAATTGAATTTTCATTCAAAGTATACTCACTTTCACATTTGATCTACTTGTTGTATGTAGTGTTGTTTGATTGTTGTAAACATTGACTACAACATCGATGACCTGTATGTAGTCACCAGGTCTAGTGTCAGCTGTAGCTAAGTCATGCCACAAGGTGATTTTGGCTGTCTCTGTGCTGTCTTTCAGCATGATTGTCTTTATCTTGACCTCTTCTCCCCTCACAGTTTTAATTTCATCTTCCTGCAAATGTTAGTGTCTGTAATAATTGCATTTCTAGCTAAGCAAATGTCCTCCCCAATAGGACTCTTTCAAAATTTGGAATTTTAACACATCCTACAGAAAATTCAGGGATCGTGGTTTTGTGGGAGTAAATCACATTTAAGCGCAATTTAAATATTTAAATTTAAAATAGCAAATCAATATGATTTAATTGACAAAGTGCAATAATAGCGATATTTCTTATATAATGCGACACAACATCTGTGTTCGTTCGTATGTTTAAAAGTTAGATTCAACTTCTTACATGATTTGTTGACTATAATATTTTTAGGGGGTTTGTTTATTTAATTTCAATGTTCACTTACTGTAGACGGCCTATCGAAATGGGTTGAGAAAATCTCTCTAAATGGTAGCGGACTTATTCTAATCAAGGCTGTAGTTTTATGTTGTTCTCTGTGTTGTTCTATGATCTTGAGTGATGATTGTTGATGTTGAAGTTCAGACAAAGTCACAAAGTCTTGTCTTTCTATGGTTGATGACGTAGAGTAAAAGTAAATGTCACCGGCTGGTGAGTCGTAGTGTAACAAAATATACAATTAAACAGAGAAATTGAATTTCATTTAAAGTATACTCACTTTTACATTTGATCTACTCGTTGTTTGAAGTGTAGCTTGATTATTGTAAAAATTGACTACAACATCGGTGCCCTGTCTGTAGTCACCAGGTCTAGTATCAGCCGTAGCCAAGTCACGCCACAAGGTGATTTTGGCTGTCTCTGTGCTGTCTTTAAGCATGATTGTCTTTATCTTGACCTCTTCTCCCCTCACAGTTTTAATTTCATCTTCCTGCAAATGTAAATGTATGTAATAATTGCATTTCTAGCTAAGCAAGAAATTTAATTATTTAAGATAATTTTCTAAGAGAAATGAGACAATGCTTTTTCTCAGAAGAAAATCTAGAAGACGACTGCTGCTAACTGACTTTGGGCATTCCGAGCTGATAGCTCGTAGTGCAGTCACTGTGTCCGAGCCGGTGCTCATGCACAGTAGATGTAATGGATCCGGAGATGAGCCAATATACATGTTAAATGCATGTTAGGACTGATGCACATGCGCAGTATGAATAAGAGAGCCGTTAATACGATCCGCATAATAATACAAATGCGACTATTAAACTATGACTTAGATTAAATAAACACATGCGCAAAACAATACAAAAACAAAATGAAAGTTAAATGTTGTCAACAGACACAAAATTAGCAAAAATACATCTATTCCATGCGATGACAGTCATAAGCAATAGTGTTTTACAAAAGGTTCAATAAATACTTACCATAGATATCCCATAGTCCCATGATGGCATTTCTTGTGTACAAAAATAGATCGAAAAAAGTTCCATGAAAATAAAGGTAGTTTAAGTCATAGAAATTGTATAATTAGAGTGTTGAATAGAAACATGAACGCTCAGATGTCACAATATATTAAAGTTCAATTTTAAACCAAAGACATAATATGGGGAACCACTGGGTGGGGGCTGCAGAGTTGATTTTTTTCCTTTTTCCTTATTTTCAAATGCAAGCCATTAGGGAAAGAACATTGTCAAAGGCTTTACAAGAAAAGAAAAAAACAAAAAAAAACAGAAAAACAATTATCAAAGTATTGAAAGTAGTAAAAAAATTCCCTACTGGTTTGACCCTCGGTCATGGCCAGTCAATTGTGCTATTTTGGCTGACCTGGTTAAACTGAAATCTTTATAGTTCTTAAAGATATACTATGCTCAAATTTGATTTTTTGAAATTATTGATAATTGCTACACGGTCTCTTTGTATGTATATAAACAAACATGTTTCGACTTCATTTAAAGGTAGGTTTTGAACTCTACACACTATAGGTGGTCTCATTATGAATATGAACTGGCAGTTCTTTTAAGAAAATATCAACTTTATTGACCCGTAATAAAGAATGCAGTTTGCCATGCATAGTTTATTATCCCCCGCCGAAAATTTTCGGCGGAGGATATAGAAATAGTCTCCGTCCGTCCGTCCTTCCGTCCGACCTTCCGTCCTTCCGTCCGACAAATTTTGTCCGGAGCATATCTCTAAAAGTATTTGAGTTATCAACTTGAAACTTCATAGGTGGATAGACATCATTGAGGAGGAGTGCAGTGCACAAGAATGATAACTCTACCTTGCATGATTTTTGAGTTATTGCCCTTTGTTATTTTTCAAAATTGATTTCTGTCCAGAGCATAACTCCAAAAGCCTATGAGATATTAGCATGAAACTTCATAGGTGCATATATCTCACTCAGGAGGTGTGCAGTGCACATGAATGATAACTCTACCTTTCATAATTTTTGAGTTATTGCCCTTTGTTATTTTTCATACCTAATTTTTCACCCGAGTGGAGCATAACTCAAAAAGTGTTTGAGATATCAACATGAAATGTCATAGGTGGATAGATCTTATTGAGGAGGAATGTTGTGCGCAAGAATGATAACTCTTCCCTATACAATTTTTGAGTTATTGCCCTTTGTTTTTTTTATGCTATTTTGTCCAGAGCTTATCTCAAAAAGTATTTGAGGTATCAACTTGAAACTTCAAAGGTGGATGGATCTCATTGAGGAGGAGTGCAGTGCTTAAGAATGATAACTATACCTTGCATTATTTTTGAGTTATTGCCCTTTGTTATTTTTCAAAATTAATGTTTGTCCAGAGCATAACTCCAAAAGCCTTTGAGATATCAAAATGAAACTTCATAGGTGCATAGATCTCACTCAGGAGGTGTGCACTGCACAAGAATGATAACTCTACCTTTTATAATTTTTGAGTAATTGCCCTTTGTTATTTTTCATACTTAATATTTCAATTCAATTTTTTTCTCAAAAAGTATTTGAGGTATCAACTTGAAACTTCATAGGTGGATAGATTTTACTGAGGAGGGATGCAGCACACAAGAATGATAACCTACCCTGCATTATTTTTCAGTTATTGCCCTTTGTTATTTTCAGCCATCAATATTCACATAGGTTTCAAATCTGTAATCACTATAGCCATCAGTTTTCATTACCAAAAGACCTCTTAAAATGAAATTATTCTGTTCTACTACATATACATTCTTCCAATGAGCAAACACATTCGGCGGGGGATGGCCATGTTGACATGGCTCTTGTTCATTCTTTCATTCCAATTATAAACATATTAGGAAGAATTTCATGGATTTCAATGCATTTCTAAGATAAAAGTATTTTACACAAAAATTAGCATAGTATATCTTTAAGTCATCTGTATCATAGTTATATGTTAAGTTTCCATGCCTAGTAAGAAAATTATGTTCATACAACAAAAATTAATAATCAAAAGATTGAAATTTCTCAAGATGAGTATGCATAACTTATCACAGTGCGCGATATACTCCCTATAGTTAAGCTTAAGGTATATAAAGCTATATATCTGATGCAAAAATTATTGTTCGAATTGCAAAAAAGAAAACTTCCAAAATGCTTGTATAAAATAAAATTGGCAGTAAATTGCCATAGAGCGAAAGGCGCAATCACAAAGTCATAGCTCCCTTAAAACTTAAAATGGAAAAATGATTTCATTCTGTTTACGTACATTATTCATGTGTGTTAAATAAGAGAGACATTGTATGTTACAATTTTATGGGGAATCAAATTAAATAATTTTACTGTTGATAAAGTTTATAAATATATTTCATAAGATATAGATCTATCCCCTTTAAAATTATTTGCATAATCTCAATACTGCCATCTTGCCATATTTTAAGTTTTTATAAAAGTTTCAGTACTTTCAGCAATAACAAATATTGTTGTATCTCCCATATTTGACGCCTATTTGTTAAGAAACATGTATGTAAACCAGCTTTTAACCCTTCAATGTTAATCAATGTTGACCTGAAACAAAGGGATTACAAGAAAAGCACCACTGTTTTCCTTTGAGAAGTGTAGCTTAAGAAATAGAACTTTTTGCTACTGAATTTATCCATACCTGTATAACTTTCCCCTTTTCTGAAATGTTCTTTTTTGCAGGGGAGCCAAGAGCTTCCTTCACAGACTTTTCCTCTACAGCTGGAGGGTTGACGATTCTGTCTGCTAGTATCTCATGTTCTGAAGGAACTTCCATTGGTGCCCCCATGAAAACTTTTGAGTTTCTTGTGATAACTATGGTCTTAATCCCATCTTCCTCCCTTCTAATTGATTCTATGGAAACAAAAGTCTATCCAACCTACCAATATACAAAAACAACAACCTGTAACATATTTCAAAATGGTGAAAAATAATATATTTATGAAAAACAAAAAATATTGCTGCCCAAAGACATGTTATTCAAACAAACAGAATAAAATGTATTTTTTATAAATAAGTTGTCTATTTCCTATACAAGTTGTGTTACAAACTTGACCTTGGCTGTCTTTTACTTTGAATACTAAAGATTGAAAAAGAAATTGCAAGATTATTTCAACAGATTCATATAAAGTGACTGTAAGTATACTGTGAATGTGTATTTGGCAGTACAAAACAGAATGACCCTATTAAAATTTTCAAGAATTTTTGAATGTCCTATTTTCAAATATTTGAATATTATTTATGCTCTTTCCATCAAAGCTTATTCTTTACCTTCATGTATTTGAACTTAGCTGGATCATACACAATCAGCTTGTAAACACAACTCCCATCACTAACTCCTGTAGTCATTCTTGGTTTCTCTTCACCATCTTTTCTTGTTTACGAAGTTGGTATACCACATGACAATACTTTTGGTCTTTGAGCCAAGCTGTAGGGTCCTCCACTTGTTTTTCTACAACCTGATGTACTTGCCATCTGAAAAGATTTAAAATAATTTATTTAAGTCACAATATCCCTCAGAAATTCGTATATTTTTGTGTCGCCTTGAAAAAAGCAACATATAGGGATTACTTTTGTCGGCGTTTGCGGTGTCCCTTAAGGCTTGTCTGGAGCAAAACTCAGTCACTAAAAGTCAGATTGACTCCAAACTTGATGTGCATGCTTCTTTTAATGACCTGAAGTGCAGTGCACAAGAATCGTTACTCTGAGCTTATTTATTTTTTAGTTACTGCCCTTTATTAATTTTCATACTTTATTTTTGTCCGGACCATTTCTCCTAAACTATAAAAGCTATGGACTTGTAACTTCATAGGTTGATAGATCTCATTAGTAAGAAGTGCTGTGCATAAGAACCAGCACTCTGCACTTCTTATTTTTTGAGTTTTTGCCCTTTGTTAATTATTATACAGGCCATTTCTCCTATACAATAAAAAGCTTTTCAAGCTACATCAATCCTGATGTAACATTGTTACAGTCAGTTCAAATGCCACTTAAGATCAAGGTACATGTACATCATAAGAGTGGTGTCTATAAATAATCTATATTAAGAAGAAAATGCCTAAGTTACAGATATACTGTTCATAAGGCGACACATCAGACTTGTGGAGTTCTTATTACAGGATAATTCCTATTTACTGTAGATGCCACTATTTAGTACTCATTTTCACATTCCCTTGTACAATAAGGACAAAACCAGTGTATATTTTTCACCCATTCCTCTGTGTATTTAGCACAAGACCAGCAAAACCACACGACACATCCGTCACAAATAACATCCTACACTGTTGTTAGGCAATATACTATCTTGAAGGATCTTATTACATTGTATACATTTATATCGTTGAAGATGCAAAGTTACACTCTGATGACTCCATAAGTCCATGCTTTTCGATTTATAGCATTTTATGGTCTTTCTAGTGTACCTCTATGTGCTTTATCTGCTTTTTTGTGCTCTCCCACTAAATAGACCTCATTTTGCCCAGATATTTTTTTGTATTGATCTGTGATATTTCATACATCTTTCTGCTGGTGGAGGATTAACAGTTCTGTTAGCCAGACTATCATGTTCCGAAGGAACTTCTATAGGTTTCCTACAAAAACCTTTCAGTTTCTTGTGATCACAATCGTTTTTATCGCCTCCTCCTCCCTTCTTACAGTTTCTCTGGAAACAAAAGTCTGTCCAAGAAAAACTTGGCAAAGGAAACCCTGATGCAGGAAACACAGATTCTAATTGAGACTTTGCATTTATTTGATGATGAATTTGTTATAGAATTTACTTTCAGCTTCAACAACTTCATCGATTCAGCTGCCAATGATGTCTAACACATATTTGGGCTGCATATTTGACTGTTTTTCATTTAATTCCAAGACTTCTTCATATAGATGGGTCTAGCTGTGAATTCTAGACTTTCAGTTATGGTCTGAGTACGTTGAGTACGTTGCCATTTCAGTTTTCTGTGGCTGAACAA
This sequence comes from Ruditapes philippinarum, assembly GCF_026571515.1. NCBI lineage: Eukaryota > Metazoa > Mollusca > Bivalvia > Venerida > Veneridae > Ruditapes > Ruditapes philippinarum. The sequence goes on along the minus strand of NW_026866510.1, from coordinate 48,191 downwards.
TTGCCCTTGCTCAACTGTGGCAACCTCATCCCGGGGAATAACTTGTTTCCCAGTTTGGGTGTTAGCCAGTCTAGCCTCTGTCTCTGCTGCCAAACACTTCCGCTTCAGTTGTTGCCTGGCGCGTATACATTCCCTTGTACAATAAGGACAAAACCAGTGTATATTTTTCACCCATTCCTCTGTGTATTTAGCACAAGACCAGCAAAACCACACGACACATCCGTCACAAATAACATCCTACACTGTTGTTAGGCAATATACTATCTTGAAGGATCTTATTACATTGTATACATTTATATCGTTGAAGATGCAAAGTTACACTCTGATGACTCCATAAGTCCATGCTTTTCGATTTATAGCATTTTATGGTCTTTCTAGTGTACCTCTATGTGCTTTATCTGCTTTTTTGTGCTCTCCCACTAAATAGACCTCATTTTGCCCAGATATTTTTTTTTTGTATTGATCTGTGATATTTCATACATCTTTCTGCTGGTGGAGGATTAACAGTTCTGTTAGCCAGACTATCATGTTCCGAAGGAACTTCTATAGGTTTCCTACAAAAACCTTTCAGTTTCTTGTGATCACAATCGTTTTTATCGCCTCCTCCTCCCTTCTTACAGTTTCTCTGGAAACAAAAGTCTGTCCAAGAAAAACTTGGCAAAGGAAACCCTGATGCAGGAAACACAGATTCTAATTGAGACTTTGCATTTATTTGATGATGAATTTGTTATCGAATTTACTTTCAGCTTCAACAACTTCATCGATTCAGCTGCCAATGATGTCTAACACATATTTGGGCTGCATATTTGACTGTTTTTCATTTAATTCCAAGACTTCTTCATATAGATGGGTCTAGCTGTGAATTCTAGACTTTCAGTTATGGTCTGAGTACGTTGCCATTTCAGTTTTCTGTGGCTGAACAATTGCCCTTGCTCAACTGTGGCAACCTCATCCCGGGGAATAACTTGTTTCCCAGTTTGGGTGTTAGCCAGTCTAGCCTCTGTCTCTGCTGCCAAACACTTCCGCTTCAGTTGTTGCCTGGCGCGTATATCCGGTTTATATGGAAGAACATTCCCTGGACTAAGATAGGCCTCGTTGATTTCCAGACTTGGCGAGAGACTAGAACTCCTATTGCCTTTTGATGATTGGAAATATTCATCTTTCTGGCCGACGTTTTACCACAGTTTGGGCACCTCCACAACAATAAACTCCTTGTGCTTGTGCCCCCAGTGTCTCATGAAGGTGCTATGGCTAGCGTACATATGGTCCCCACATGGTGTTATCGGACATGGGGTCGGGTTACCAGGCCACAATGACCTTCTGTCAGATTTCGCATCATCTACTCCTGCCAACACCTTGCCACCACCTTCTGCAAACACCTCGCCACTTCTTTCTGCTATCCTTCTAAAATATCTTGATGCTTCATCTGCAAAAGATAGGTTATAGTTACCTTTAAAACATATTGAACATATTTTTTAAACAAAATGTGTGTATTTTGTGCGTTTTTTTTCCCTGATGCTTATGCAAATTAAATCACACAAAACCCGAAAGAAAAAATGAAGTTCTACCAAAGTGTCCCAGCCCGGTTAAGACAGATTTTCTGAGATAAACCCCATCGTAGTACTATATCATTATAGTCTAGACTCCAATAATGAAGTCAGATCACGCAACTGACAGAAGAAGAACTGCAGCGCTATAATTCTAAATGTGTTTACAGGTGATTTTCTTCATTTTGATTGTTTAACCGCATGCTGATAGAAAAATCAATTCATTCAGAAATACTATTCTATTCAATTTACATCAGTACAATCATGTAAAACAAACCTATTGATATATTTGTGAAAGATAGTAAATTACTATAGACCAAGAAAATAACTTTGTAAAACTGGACCAATTAAAGACCCGAACCATTTTTCTCTCATAACAAATATCAATTTCAATTAGCTTTTCAAAAGAAAAATGTGACTTTATTTTATTTCAAACAAGAATCCCTCATAATATACAATTTTAAGATATCTCTATACCTTTATATATATGTATACAAGTATAGTTTATACTTTTCAATAATAGAAATATTTATCATGGCAAACGCCAACTGAATATACATATAATATTAAGACATTATATTTTGTCATGATTAACAATATATATTATTCCAAAGAATACACATAATAAGTAATTCAGTACTGTTTGTATAAATACAATACAAAATACAAACATAATGCCATATAAAGCAATATTAATGTAAACTGTACAAGACATGGCTATGACAAAACAATAACATAGTCATTTTGATACTTGACATTATATATATAATACACAAAAAGTACTGTTCTACATATAGAATAAACTTCCAAAATAAAACTATACTGGTCACTATGCACCAAATGTAACAGGAGCATGGACTGTTTGGCTCCTGCTACAAAAGTAATAGCCTCACTAAATGGACTTTTGGCCTCTGGATTACTTGACAAATTAGTCTTTAGCAAATCAACCAATTTAATGATGCGAACCATACCTGTAGCAACCAAATTTTTGTATGTCTACTTAATATTTATCTTGAGCTTTAGCTCTTTTATCATGAATCTTATATATTTCATGGTTAATGCTGGGTGGAAAAAGCCTGTCACAATTCTCTAGAACTTTGTTTTTAGACAAAAAGTTTTCAGTGTCACATTAAGATGTACATGCTGATTTTATGAGGGCTGCCAAATAATGTGAAATTGGCTTGTCTTTTTCTGGAGCTTTTAATTTTGGCATAGGCCATTCATCATCAGAATTGACATCATCTGCTGAGCAAAACAAGGCATCAATTAAATCATTGTTGAATCTTGGCCCCTTGACATTTTGTTGATCATCATCAACTGAATAAACCTCATCAGGATCTAAATCTAGATGATTAGCATCCACTTAAATATTAAGGTTGGGTACCTGTTTATTCCCCATTAAACCTAGTTTCTTCTTTAGTTCCATAAAATCAAAACTTGAAGTATAATCTAAAAATTAACCTTTTTCATAGCTTTACCTTTAGCTTTTTGGCGTTTCTTACTGTAACATGGTTTGAAACACCTTGTAAAAAACTGAGACCCTTGTAACTCAAGGTAATTTTATTCCGGTAAGGCTTCTGAAAAAAAAGTTGAAAAACATGCAAATAATTACCGTAACACGGTTACACAATAAAAAGTATAAATATCAAAGCCCTAACACAGCGTTAGAAACAAATTCTAAGAAAATAACAGGATAACTAGCAAAACTTATGATACAATCACCATGCTATCTCGGCAATGCTGCCTGAACAAGCTCTCGGATAGTGTGGATATTTGTTGTTCATCCAGAACGAAAAAGTGACGTAATTTCTGTATTTTTAAATGGGCTTGATTAAGTGATTGTTAGAATAACATGCTATTGTATACATGTGAAGCCAGAGGCTTATGAAAAATAATCTGCATAAGTAAGAGATTGCATGTTTCCATATTTAACAATTTTCAACAAATATTTTGTTGTTTTAAACCTATTTTGTGTGGAAGTGTAGCTTTAAGTAACATACAATTGTAGCAGGTTTACTAACCTGATGCAAACCCGGGTTAATTATAAACTCTAAGGTTTCAATTCAAACAAAGATCATTCACAATTTAAGACTCCTTTTATTAAATTACATTTCTCAAATATAGTGATTCTAGTTTATTACATTTCAAATCTAAAAAATAGAAAACACTCCTGAGAAAATATAATAAAAATAGATTACTTATACAAAATGAAACAAAAAAAATAGCCCTTCATTAGAGAAAATTGTGGCTTATCTCGTTGACTAGGTAAAACCGTAACCTTGGCATCCTTGAGGCAAAAGCAATTGAGAAGGTCAAAATCTTTCTTAGATAGTCCGAGTACAAGTGAACTCACAAAAAAATCTCATGCTAGAAAAGAAAGGAAACAGGGGTAGTTTCAAGTTAAACAATTACTTAAGAAAACATTATCAATGATAAAAACCATATGAGCGTAACATTAAATCATTAATCTTGAAAAATGACCAAAAATTTAAAGATCCTGTATGTTTTGTGATTGATATTGTTACTGTATGTATCACACACTTGCAAAATATTATATATGTATATAATTATGCAAATAAAACAATTTTCAAACATCGAAGAATATGTAAAATGTGTACTGCAAATATTTGTGCACATTATATTGAATCAATAAGTTACATGCATTCATTTCTTATTGGAAAATTTGACTTGGAATTTATAGAAAATAAATTTCTAATTACCTCCCTTTATTTACGCAAAATGTTAAATTGGGTAATATCTTTATAGATAATGCTTATTTGAACTTACAAGATTGACAAATCTTAATTTGAGCGTCATATTTATGAAATAAAGCCATGAAAAAAATGTGTTACAGGATCTTTAAGAGGACCAATCTTACACTTGAAAAGTCATGTACAGTCAAACGTGTATTAAGCGACCGGGCAAGGGAAACACCAAAAACGGTCGCTTAATGAAACGGTCTCTTAAGACAGTCAGCATGATATAAAAGTCAAAATTTATAAATGACATCTTTTTTATTCGATGGGATTGTTTTTCAACTTCATTTTTATATAAATGTTGAATAATAAGTACGCTCCGACAATCGGATGCAAATGTAAAAATAACGTTCTGATATTTATTGACAAAACAGTTTTGATCCATTACGTACATGTGTGACATATTTTCCAGAATTTTTCAACTTCTCCGTTGTTTTTCCTTGTCTCCAACACGAAAACCCTATTAGTGAAGATGTTTTCTGTTGTGCATTTTTTCATTTGAAATAAACAAACTACATCTATTTGTTACGATTAATTTAATGGCTGATCAAGTTCAAGGTCAATTCAATGCAGTCTAAATGTCAACAAGCGAAGCGTATACACCATCTCAGTATGGGCGGAGCGTTGCATTGTTTATCCGATATTATTGGATAATACACTTCACGCGTATACTTAACTTCATTTGCATACGCTAAAACGGTATGGGAAATAGAGTTTTTCACACGTTTATTGTTGTGTTTTGATTGCTGACACTTGTGACATAACGAGGTGGCGTTCTCTAAAAACACAATTACTTGACAGGTAAAAGTGGTCGTTTAATGAAAAGATTGATGTCAATAAGATGACTAATTAGCGGTCGCTGGTCGCGTTGAGCAAAAGTCGCTTAATACATTAAAGATATAGAGAGAAAATGATCGGGGGGAATTTAAAGTGGTCGTTTAAGACAAAAGTCGCTTAATACACGTGGTCGCATGGACAAGTTAGACTGTAAGTGAATCTGAAATGCTTTAAGGTAAACAGAAGAAATTTAGTGAGATTAAAGTTACTTTTATGAATAAAAGATAAATAAAATTGTTTTAGAAATAATTAAAATCTGCAACATTCCACCTTCCTTAAAACAAAGTTTACAAATATCATATTATTTGAAACTTTTTAAACAAGCAATGTAGTAAATTTTGAAATAATATTATTTAGATATTCAGTCTGAGAACTTAATAAAATAACATTTACTGTACCATATAATCTTTTAAATTAATAGTGCAGTTTTATTTCAAGTAACATTTGGCAGAATTAAAAGAAAAGATATTTTTATTGTGACATATTACATTATAAAAATGAATCTTACAACATAAAAGATTATGATGATTAAAGGTGCATATATCATTGTTCAAAACATGCAATCCAATGAATATAAATATAATTTCAAGATATTCATTATTTATTTTTCTTTCTTTTAACAATTATCACATAGTCTAAAAGTTTTCCTTAAGATATTGCCATGTTTATTAAAGAGAATTTCCTCGTCTCTGCAATCGGCCCTTTCTGTCGTTAGTGATGTATTCTGCTGTTGTTGTTTCGTTTTTCCGATAATAGAATTCCATGATTAGGCCTAAATGGTAATGTATTCTCTGGATCGATAAATTACGTGTTTGGTTCCATCTGTTAATGGATTGATGCATCTTTTAAATTATGTATCCTTTCTCCAGTATTTTCACTAACAACATGGAAACTGGAAGGATAATTTTTCTTGGATATGTGCTGAATTCCAGTGTCTTTCAAACCCCATAAATTTAGCATAGACAACTTCATAGGATGATTGATCTCATTAAGAAGAAGTGCAGTGCTCAAGAACAGGTACTCTGCATTTCTTATTTTTTGAGTTATTGCCCTTTGTTAATTTTCATATTTTATTTTTGTCTAGGCCATTTCTCCTAAAGTATAAAAGCTGAGGTCTTTAAACTTCATAGGATGATAGATTTCATTAAGAAAAAGTGCAGTGTACAAGAACTGGAACTCTGGGCTTCTTATTTTTTAGTTATTAACCTTTATTAATTTTCATACATTATTTTTGTCCTGGCCATTTCTCCTAAACTATATTGTTCACAAGGCGACACATCCGACTTGCGGAGTTCTAGTTCTGTATAAATAGTTCATTTGTGGACGCATTTTATTCAAATTTGGACCATACAAAATTCAACATATCATACTTACTGCTTAGAATTGTATTTAGAATTCATTGATAAGAAAAAAGAGTAATAACAAAACAAATATGCTACTGCAAAATGAAAAATCACAGAATGACTGTAAATATCATAACAAAATGAAAAGTCTCTGAACATACTGAATCTGTATGTAAACCAGTTTTAACACTTTGTATAACCTCCCAATTGGCTATAACAACGTAAGGACCTCTGCCATTCCTGAATAAAAGCTTGCCCAAGTTCCAGCAAATTGCAATAGGCTTCTAGTCGCTTTCTTTCATGCCCGTTCAATTCAACCCTCAAATGTGATGTTGAGATCTGGTGACTTGGGATGAGGAGTTGCTTGAACTCGAGCAGGCTCTTATTCAGGAATGGAGATATATTACCCAAGCTTTCATGAGAAACTAAGTTATTTCCATGACACAGGTGTTTACATGTTTTCGGAGCCATTGGGAGGACACACAAAGTATTAGAACTTGTGCACATGCAGATTTAGTGAGATTCAGAGACTTTTCATTTTGTTACGATATTTACAGCCATTTTGTGATTATTCATATTGCAGTAGGGTATTTGTTTTTGTTATTTCTCTATTTTCTTTCTTGTCAATGAATTGAAAATAAAATTCTAATTAGTAAGTATGTTATCTTGAATTTTGTATGATCCAAAGTTACACAAAATCCGTTCACAAAAATAACCAACTTATATTTAAAAAATGCAAGTGTCTGGTTATAAGTGCCCCTGAGTGTACAATCCTCAATGTTTAATGTCACAAACTATCAGATCAGCTACAATATCAAGTATTGAAATACTTTTGTATTGGTTGTCTGTTCTTGCTCTCCCTAGGATACTGTTGGAACTTGAACACTGTCATTCCTAGCAACAGATTCTATGAATTTTTCATTTGATGCTACGTTACAAGTTTCATTCACTGTTGTTTTCTGAATCGCATTAATATAATCTCCAAAATAAGTCTATTTATTTTCGTTATCATCTTCCTCTTCACAAGAGTCGTTTATTTTCAATCTAAATTAAGAGACACCAATTTTTGTGCTCTAGGAGCTACAGCCAAAGCAATTAATGCTGTGATTCCTGCCTCTTCATTCCATCTTCTTCCACAGCCAGACACAGCCTTTCAGGATGCAGATTTGTTTAATATAGTGACCTAAATTCAAATTTGGTTGAATAATAATAACAATATTGATAGGGTTGTCTTGGCTGATCAGAACAATACCATGGATAAGTAACATTTAATGGATCTATATCAACACAGCAGTAGTGAAAGTATTCACCCCCAATGCAATTACTGTGACTTTCGCAACCAATCAGATCGTCATCCATTTCTGTTCCACAACATACCTCGAAATCTTGGTTCCTTCAAGGTTTCAGTATCTTGTATCATTCATATCTTTCAGTTCCATGAGCAGTAGGCACACATATCCTTCAAGTGAAAAAAGTGTAGTAAAAATCTTGCAGCAGCAACATATCCTTATGGAACTCTTGCACTCCAGGTTTGAGCCCTACTAATGGTTTGCACGGATTCAACCTGTTACCCCAAGCTTTTTGCACGTCATTTCCACGTTCACAACTAAGTTCATCGCCATAGAAAATAGCAGTGACTAGCTTATCGTCAACTGTGGGTATATACCTATGAAGTGATTCATATATGCCAATAGCTCCTCGTGTTCATGATGGATCTTCATTAAAAACACTTATATGGTGTGTTATGTTATTGCTGAAATTTTCGTAAGACCATTTAAAATGACTGACTGTCATTCTACATACGATAAACTTTTATTCTATTGTTAAGAACTTGTTTGGTAAAGAAAGTATCCACTGGTATACCTGATGCTAAAACAGTTGTGTCATCTTGTAGTTTACTGATGCCTTGTAGTGACGTCCTATTTAATGCCATATTGCCTAATGCCATGTTTATATATTTTTTTCACATTTTCTGTTGGTCGCCTCAATATGACTTTCTTCCAAACATTGTCCCAGCATATTGTGAAACTGGGGGATGCATTGTTCACTACATTTTCAGGCTGATTGGAAACAAATTCATCTGCCTCCAGAATCTCAATCTCAATTTCTTCCTCATGAAGTTCTTCTTCGATGTCTTCTTTTTCTTCCAACTCCATGTCTACCTTTTCTTCTTCTTCCTCTTCTTTTTTTTTCTCCGGTACCTTTTATGTCAATTATATTGTCCACTCTTAATGTCACCTTCCTCACAAGGGCTCAATGAATCTTTGTCATTGTCGTCTGAATACAAAATTGAATCATCAAATGTTAACTCTTCGATGTTTGGAACACCTTCAGAAAGTGCAAAAGACAGATCTTTACTTGCAATTTCAGTGAGTTGTTTCTGTTCCAGCATTGACTTTTCGATATATTCTATCAACCTGAATGCTGCTTTGTCAAAATTGTTCCTTATTGCAATTGCATCTATTGCCTTAAGGATCCTTTCGCAAACAGCACATAAGCCTAAGTGACTGTTTGATAGTCTCTCTTTTAAGCCTGCCGCTTCACATTTGAATAGAGAAAATAGTTTGAAGGATGTGGAATTTAAAAAAAAAAATAGCAAGAAAATAGCTAAAGCAGATCCAAATCTTAGTTTGAGGTTCACATCTTTTGAGAGTGTTTCCTTATTTTGCATGTTCGTTACTGAATCAACTAATGCAGAATACAACACAGGGGCATGCTTTTTAGCAGTATTCAAAGTTTTTTTCCCATGAAAAGTCACCAATGCTTTGTAAATCTACCGAAATGTTCAAGGAAAATGTATCAGCTGGTACAGACAAACGTGTATAAAGTGACTACATAAGAGAAACCCCAAAAATGGTCGCTTAATGAAACTGTCTCTTAAGACAAAGCATGATAAAAAAGTAAAGATTTATACATGACACCTTTCATTTGTGGTTGGAAAGTTTTTTCTACTTCATTTATATAAATGTTTAATAATTTGAATGCTCCTTTAATCTCAGCAGATGCTTATTTTAAAAAAAAAAGATATTTATGTATTTATAATTTTACATGAAGTCATGTATCAATGGGATAGCTACAAGATGTTCTCTTGTGGTAGGAGCACACATTAACTGACAACATCTGCCACTTTTACAGAATGATGTAATATCGTTATTAAGCCTTCCTACTCTACAGATTCTTAAGTCAGACAATGCAAGAGGTGATGCGTAAATGAACTTCTTATATTGCTGAACCATTCAACTAAAAGTAACTTGTCACATTCAGCACCTTCAGACAAAATATTTCTAACTAGAGCAACCTTTTCACCAACAATAACAAGGAAATTCAGTTATCCCCCTTGTTTACTGAAAGATATACATGTATATGGGAAGAGCCTGAAAGATTTGATGGATTAACATTATTTTAGAAGTTCCAGTACCCAGTTATGGTCTATTTTGGGCAAATAAAGCTATCCTGATATGATACGCCCCAAAACCTTTCATTCTTGATCTTTTTCTTTGTGATCGAAAGCCTTGTAATTTGGAAGAGTTTCATCAAATACTGGTACACGAAATGCAAGTTTTACAACAAGCTGGTGTAGAAATTCAAAATACAGATCACTCAGTTATAGTTGAAATGTCTTGTGTTATATGAAATACCTCGGCTAAGAGTTTCTTAAAGCAGGTGAAAGGTCATACTGGTTACTATGGGTGTGATAAATGCAGTCAGCGTGGTGTTTGGAAAGGAAATAATGACTTCCCCCCAGACAGATGCACCATCAATGACTGACATACAGTTTGATCAAATGGTAAATGAAGAGCATCATAGGGGTATTTCCCCTTTTTAAAATACTGGTTTAGGAATGGTTAGTCAATTCCCAATCGATTACATGCATCTTGAATGCTTGCCTTGGGGGTCATGAAGCGTCTTATTTTGCTTTGGATGAAAGGGCCATTTCAGTGTAGGCAAGAGTCTGCATTTTCAGAGCGTGTAAATGAGCAAGTAAGGACTTTAAGAGGTTATTTACCACAAGAAATTTTGAGGAAAGGCAGACTTCTGTTGGAAGTAAACTGATAGAAAGCAACTGAATTCTTCTGTATTGTTAATGCAGCAATGGCATAGACACACAAACAAAAAAAGACTATGAAACATGTACATAAGGTTTTAAAAATCTATCCTTTTAAAAATGTTAATACTAATTCTTAATTTAAAAAAAAAATCAAAAACAATTGTGATGACATTGAAATGTTCCAGGGCTGTCAGTGTAATTTTCTGAGATCATAAGAATTGTTTTGTTACAATGTTACAAAATTATTTATCTTCTTCTGTTTTCAAATCCAGCTTAATTGCAATATCGGAACCAACGTTGTGAGTGATTACCACTTCACTTATTTCCAGAATGTTATTTAGAATCTCACAAACTTTTGACTGATATTTGATGTTTCTACTTGCAGCATCAATGTTCTATGTGTGATGGGCTTGACTTATTTTCTGCTTGGCACCGCAATTTACACATCTAAGAATTACACTGCCTGTATCAGTGTCCATTGCTTTGTTTCTGCAGTTTGGGTTACTTTGCTAGCAAGATCTTCTTCTGCCCCTGCAAATATATATTCGTCTGAAGACAGTTTTAGCTGTTGTTGACAGTTGTAACTCACCCTGCAATGGTAGATCTGACAACTGTCTTGATTTTCTATGAATACCAAAATATTGGACAACAATTTCCCTTTCTGTCCTTAATCCATATAATGAGCACCTGCACTACCTTCTTCATTGTTTAAATTACAAATGTACCTAAAGCAGCATCACCAAATATAAAATATTTCCCAGTCATCAGATATACTTCCAAGTAAACCTGGAAACAGAAGTTTGGGTGTTATATTCTTAAACTTTGACATGAGCGCAGGTCGAGGCCATATTTACATAAAATTATGTAACGAAAACACCCGACAACATCCAAAATGAAAACATCTCATACTTATCTGTATTTTGAAGTTAAGTTGCTGAATGTTGCTTCACATGTGTAATAATTAGACCCAGGATGTTGTGAAACAGTTTTCTGTTGCCAGTAGATGATAAATGGACACTGTCGTCTGATAAGCTATGCCCAAGAGCTTCTTCACTCCAAAATCCTTTAAGTCGTCATAATTTGGACCAATGTAAAGCCTTAAGTGCCTTGTCAAGCTCTGTCATGTAACAATCGACTGTCCATGCAAGTGCGTTAATATTCACTGGATATTTAGAAGAAACAACTGGTTCCTTTCTGTAAATAGTTTGGCACACACTATCTTAGGAACCTTGATAATGTATCTGACAAATCTAGCAACAAAAACCACAGTAAAGTTTAAGTTTTTTTTGTTTTTTTTTGTCATGGTTTCACTTTGTTTGACGTGATGATCAGTGTAAGTCCACCTTGGAAAGGCTAGGTGCGACACAACTGTCAGCTGTTCCAACTTAGATACAATTGTACGCTCCAAAGCACCAATTCGTAATACTGATCTTACTGTAAGCACTCTAATAACTGCCCTATATTGTTTGGCAATTTCTTGGTGTCAGTAAATAGTTGGTTCCTTAAATGGTTTATAACCATACGAAAATGAGTAGGATCTCTGTCGTAAGTCAGAGTCCTAGACTCCCCTAATTCACCTTTCCTTAAAGATAAAGTAAACAGACTTATTTGATCCAGTGTAAAAGTTGGCAGACTTGTTTCAAAATAAGTACCTCCTATGTTTGGGAACACTCTATTTACGAAACACTATAACCCGTAATAGTTATACCCCCGCACAACAAAGTTGTAAGGGGGGTATACTGGAATCAGCTTGTCCGTCCGGCCGTCCGTCGTTTTTTTTCTTGTCTGCCCAATAACTTAAGATTCCTTTGACCCTTAGTCTTCATATTTGGCATGGAGGTTAGTCATGATTAGAAGATGACCCCTAATGGCTTTGAGGTCACCAGGTCAAAGGTCAAGGTCACAGGGGCCTTGACTTCAAAAAGCTTGTCCGCCCTATAACTTAAGATTCCTTTCACCCACAGTCTTCATATTTGGCATGGAGGCTAGTCATGAAAAGTAGATGACCCCTATTGATTTTGAGGTCACCAGGTCAAAGGTCAAGGTCACAGGGACTTTGACTTCAAAAAGTTTGTCTGCCCAATAACTTTAGATTCCTTTGACCCATTGTCTTCATATTTGGCATGGAAGTTGATCATGATTAGTAGATGACCCCTTTTGATTTTGAGGTCACTGGATCAAAGGTTAAGGTCATAGGGACTTTGACTTCAAAAAGTTTGTCCACCCATTAACTTACGATTCCTTTGACCCACAGTCTTCATATTTGGCATGGATGTTGATCATGACTATAAGGTGACCCCTATTGATTTTGAGGTCACTGGGTCAAAGGTCACAGGGACCTTATCAAAAAAGTTTTTCTTCTCAATTGCTAAAAAATGTCCTGTTCGCAATGTATTGATATTGACATTTGAAGCATGTAGAATACATAAAATAGCAATGCACTGGCTTAAACCTAGGTCACAAATAAGAAAATGCCACCGGGCGGCGTCTGTTTCTCCAAAAAATCGCAATATCGGCCGGCGTCCGTCCGGCGGCAGTGACTATCGGACGGCAGCAGCTGAAAATTTTGATCATCGGGCGGGCGCCTTCGAGTTTTAAGTAATACTTAAAAGCTAACGGCGGCCGGACTATAATTTTTGGGGTCACTGAGTATAAATATCATCGAGCGGACATCGCTCGGTCGACGGGCGGCGACCGGGCGATGATTTTTTGATCGGGCGATTTTTCTTTTACTACTTAAACACCGTCCGATTTAAAAGGCGACGGGCGGACATCGGCCGGGCCCCGCCCGGTGCCTGAATAGAGACAAGTAGTCAAACGATTATCGTCTGGTACCCGGACGATTCATGTACAGGCACTGGGCGGTCATCGTTTTGTCATCCGGCGACCGGGCTGCTTGTGTTTGTTGTAATTTCAGCTTGAAGAAGTTGTAATTGTCTCAAAAATATATTTGTGATTTTTTTTTGAATACTAGTTAACATGTTTTATTTCTTCAATGTCCACTTGAATGTCTGATTGATTTTCGCCTTCTACGGCCTTGATACTGGCATAATTACAACTGGCTGATTTATAAAGGATGTCATTAAATGTAAAGTCATTGTCGCCCGGCGCCCGCGATTCACTTTTAAATCGCACAGGCGCCGTACGGACATCGGGCGGCGACCGCCCGATCCGTTCAATTTTTTCTGTAAATCCATTCGGCAAAACATCGCCCGACGACTGTTTCATTCATGACCACGCAAGGTATCAGATTTAAAATCGCCCGGCGTCCACAACATCAAAAAATCTGCCGATTTTATAAAAATCGTTTAATCGGACGGCGCCCATTTTATTTGTGACCTAGGCATTAGTTACCTCAGATTTGGCAGGGAGGTTGTTCTTGAGCTCTAAATGACCACTGTTGATTCTGACAAAGTGGTATGTGGGGGTATTCACGCCATGATAGTGGCAGTTCTAGTTGTATCTGTATTAAGTCTGTCTAATTTTATTCTTAATTTTCAGTATCCGTGGGGGTTTCTCCTAACAATGTCTCTGCTAGCTGTGAAAATATATATTTGGACTATATTATTATTATATATTTGAGAACTTTCAATCACTATAAAAAAATAAATGAAATAACATCAACACTGGACTTCCAAGTTATAAATATAATAATAATAATAATAAATACCACATTTATATAGCGCCCTTTTCATTAAAATGTTCAAAGGCGCTTTACATCAATCATATATGTCTAAAACAATATAAATGAACAGGATTATGAACATTAAAAATATTTTGCATTAACTAATTAAAAGTATAAATTATGGAATTATTTTTACATATTAATACAATATAACTTAAAGATCCTTAAAACTCACTTTACAATATTATTGTCATACATTAAAATTGTCTTCAATATATAAATGTGTAAGAAATAATGTGCCTTTTAACATAAACTCATAAATAAATATTAAAAGCTACTTTAAATGCATATTGATGATTTTCATTGTTTTGTTGTCATACTTTACAACAGAAAATATATGAACGATTGATAAAAAGAATGAATACAGCGACATCAGACTAAAAGAATATTGAACCTAACGAACCTGGATAGCATGAGTACTGCTACACCAAGGTCCAGTACCGAGGGAGTCAGATACCTCCCCACAACGCATGCAGACCCCCAGGATGACATCACTACTATCACCACAGGAGGAAAGGGCCACGCCCCACACCTTAACACTAAATATTCTTGAAATCTGACCCCTCTGCATTCACGAGCCATATATTATATAACACATGTAAATTATTATGATAAATCAATGTTAGTTTTTTTTTTTTTTTTTTTTGATTTAAAAAAAGAAATATTCTGTGCTTAAAAATGCTAGCAATGGATTTATAATAATAGATAAGATCTTGCTAAATCATCGTTATAAAACAATAGAAATACTAAATTGATTTAAAAATTGTTTGTTTAAAAAAAACAAAAAACTTTTTAATAAAACTAATATTCAAATAACAGATACTTCGTATTCACTGTTTATAAAATTCATTCATAACAGTCACTGATTATTTTCCATAAGCTAAATTGAAGTAGTGTGTTTTAAGATGTTTTTTGAAACTTTCTACTGTGTTACAGTTTTTTAGATGACTTGGTAGTGAATTCCATAGCTTAGGAGCTGATGCCGAAAAACTCCTTTCACCAAATTTCAGTTTAGTTTTTGGTTGCACTAATCGTACAGGTGCATTTGAAGAGCGCAGATTTCGGGAAGTGGAATAAACTTGAATCATTTCCTGCATATATGATGGAGATTGTTGTTTCAATGACTTGAAAGTATGTAATAAGATCTTGTAATTCACTCTATATTCGATTGGCAGCCAATGAAGATCTTTCATCACTGGTGTAATATGATCTTTCCTAGATGTACGTTTAATCACACGGGCTGAAGTATTTTGAACAAGTTGAAGTTTTTCATGGTTTGTTGAGGTATACCATATAGAAGAGCATTGCAATAATCCAGTCTTGATGTCACGAGAGAGTTAACGAGTGTTTTTGTAGCTTCTTCGTTGATATATTTTCGAATACGTCCTATCTTACTTATTTGGGCATACGAAGATCTGCACACGGAGCTAACATGATGTTCCATATTAACCCTTGAATCAAGGAATGCACCCAAATTCCTTACACTTGATGACTGTTTGAACTATACAATCATTTACAAAGTGGATACTGGATGTCACTGATTAAAGAAAAGGAATTTATACACCAGCAAGTCGGATTTCCCCAAACAACCCCAAAGCAAAGGCCATGCCGGCGACCCTTGTTTACATATCTACTTAGTTAATACGAATGTCACACACTTCACTCCAAAGACATTTCACACTCTAGACATTTCACTACAAAGACACTTCACACAAATTTATCATTTTAAAAATAAGGAATTTTTAAAGACCTACCAGACCAACTTTGTTGATGGATGCCAGCATAGATATGGTTTTGAATAGTCTTGTTACTAGGAAAAAAAAAACTTTTAACTATCTGGTTTTCCAGAACCAAACTGTCCAAAACTGTCCTTAAGGTGCGAACATCTGTTTCTCCTGCCTCAATCAGCTCTTTGATTTTTCTCTGCAAGACGGGGGTCAATGTGGAAGGCAAAGCATTACTATTTTCTCACTTGAAGTACCCTGCCCATATTGATTCAAACCAACACATCCTTTGCTGCAGTTTTTCTTTCATAACTTGAAACATCTTTTGCAAGCTTAAAGGCACATCAGAATCATGAACATGAATTATCTTTTATATACATGCATTATAAATGTATAATATACTTGTGGGCATTTTGGGCAATTACCAAAATTTTCAGTACGTTTCAATGAAACAATTAGCTTGCATTTGTTAAAATTAAAAAAGCATGTGTGTCACAGGCATCGTATAATTGACTACTATTGTGAAATCTTAGCGCTCCAACCTGACCCACACGGGTCAAGTTAGGAAAACACCATTCTCTTTGATCCCATTCATTCTGTTTTTAGCTCCACTTTACGAAGTATATGGAGAGCTGTCCTACTCGCCCCGGCATCCAAGTCCACGTCCAGATTTCAGATTAAAGTTTTGATGCAGTAAAGTATTTTTCACTATAACTCTTTCATTTCTTCAGGTATCAACTTCAAACTTCAAATTTATGTTCCTAATCATTAACCACATCTTATGTGACAAGGTTCATATCTTGTACCAATATTTTTAGATTTATCTCCCCTTGAACTTAGAATTTCCTAAAAAATTATTATTTTTTACTGTATTTTTTTTTTTATTACTTAAAGGATCAACTTCATAATATATGTTCCTTATCATCAACCACATCTTATGTGACAAGGTTTATAACTCTACTACAATATTTCCAATTTATTTCCCCTTTAACATAGAATTTTCCTTTAAAGAAATATTTTTTATCGTAACTTTTTTTTTTATTTAAGGGATCAACTTCATACTTCAAATATATGTTCCTTATCATTAACCACATCTTATGTGACAAGGTTTATAACTCTAGTAACAATGTTGCAAGAATTATTTCTCCTTTAACTGAGATTTTTACTTGAGAAATTTTTTTTTTACTATAACTTCTTTGGTTTTAAAGGTATCTACCTCAAACTTCAAATACATATTCCTTATCATCAACCATATCTTATGTGACAAGGTTTATAACTCTTGAAGCAATATTTTCAGATTAATCTTCATTTGAAATTAGAAATATTATAACTTCTTTGCTTTTTAAAGTATTTACTACAAACTTCAAATATATATTTCTTATCATTACACACATGTTGTGTGACAAGCTCCATAACTCTAGTGTTACTATTTCAAGAATTTTTCCCCTTTGAAATTGGAATTTGTTAACAACAATAACTACTTGTCATGAGAAGAAATATATTTATATCATAATTAATTTGTCTTTTATAGTTTTGTATTCCTTACTGCGTCCAATATTTAATTAGTCGAGCTTCGCTGTCTTCTGTGACAGCTCTTGTTATACCCCGCACAACAAAGATGTAAGAGGGTTATACTGGAATCAGCTTGTCTGTCCGGACGACCGTCTGGCCGTCTTGTCGGTTTTTCCTTGTCCGCCCAATAAGTTAAGGTTCGTTTGACCCACAGTCACATTGGTGATTTACAGAAAAAGAGCAGATAAATGGTGCATAACTAATAAAACAGTATTTAAATGCTTATGAATGTTCTCATGTTTTATCAGTCCATGTAAATATAATTATGTATCTTGGAGGACAGTTATTTTTGAATCTCAGTTTTTTATGCTCCCCGAAAAATTTCGGGGGAGCGTATAGTCGGCGCCTTGTCCGTCTGTCCGTCCGTCCGTCTGTCCGTCCGTTGTCTTGTCCGGAGCATAACTTGAAAACCCTTGGAGATAATTTGTTGAAACTTCATACAGTGGTAGAGGGCATCGAGGGGGAGTGCAGTGTCAAAGAACCATAACTCTATTTTGCCCGGTTTTTGAATTATCTCCCCTTATAGAAAAATCTTGTCCGGGGCATAACTCTAAAACTATAACAGATATCAACATGAAACTTTGTAGGTGAATAGATCTCAATAGGTAGATGTGCAGTGCATAAGAACAATAAGTCTTTTCATCCTAATTTTGGAGTTATTGCCCTTTGTTAATTTTAATACTTTGAACTTTGTCCGGAACATAACTTGAAAACCCTTGGAGATAATTTGTTGAAACTTCATACAGTGGTAGAGGGCATCAAGGGGGAGTGCAGTGTCAAAGAACCATAACTCTATTTTGCCCGGTTTTTGAATTATCTCCCCTTATAGAAAAATCTTGTCCGGGGCATAACTCTAAAACTATAAGAGATATCAACATGAAACTTTGTAGGTGAATAGATCTCAATGCATAGATGTGCAGTGCATAAGAACAATAACTCTTTTTGTCCTAATTTTGGAGTTATTGCCCTTTGTTTATTTTAATACTTTGAACTTGAACTTTGTCCGGAACATAACTTGAAAACCCTTGGAGATAATTTGTTGAAACTTCATACAGTGGTAGAGGGCATCGAGGGGGAGTGCAGTGTCAAAGAACCATAAATCTATTTTGCCTGGTTTTTGAATTATCTCCCCTTATAGAAAAATCTTGTCCGGGGCATTACTCTAAAACTATAAGAGATATCAACATGAAACATTGTAGGTAGATAGATCTCATTGAGTAGAGGTGCAGTGCAAAAGAACCATAACTCTGTTAAGCCTTATTTTTGAATAATCTCCCCTTTTAGAAAAATCTTGTCCAGGACATAGCTGTAAAACTATAAGAGATATCAACATGAAACTTTGTAGGTAGATAAATCTCAATGGGTAGATGTGCAGTGCACAAGAATCATAACTCTACCTTGCCTAATTCTGGAGTAATTGCCCTTTGTTTATTTTTACTTTTTGAATTGTCCAGGACATAACTTGGAAATCATAAGAGATATCATCAAGAAACTTTGTAGGTTGATAGATCACATTGATTAGAAGTGCAGTCCAAAGAACTGTAACTCTGCCTTGCCTAATTTTGGAATTATTGCACTTTGAACTTTTTCCACGGACATAACTCTGAAACTACAAGAGGTGTACTTTCCTGTGTCCAAAACCTATTCGGGGAGCATCACCCGGCTCAAACTGGGCTCTTGTTTAACTTTCACTAGAGGTATTTGTGGCTGTCTTTCTATTTTTACTGCCTCCTTCACGGTCTTTGGCTGTCCTCAACCATTCTCTAGTTATAAATTCCACCTCTGCTGTGATTATTCCTGGTGTAGTCTTCTGCACTGCCTCTGTAAATTTTATAAAAAAATAAACAAATGCTCAAATGTTCATTTTGACTTTTTACAGTCATATGCTCTGTATGTCTTCATTAAATTTTTGTAAGTTCAGGAAATTATTTGAATCAGATCACCTGCTCTTCATTGTTATGTCAACTGAAATGTACATTCCTTCAAAACGTTTGAGTAACAAATAATGGGCTTTATACTTGTATAGATTTTGAATTTCTGAATAATGATAAATAACAAACATAATAAGTTTGCCTGCTTTTTCTATTTTAACTGATAGATTAATCAGAAAACCAAAACCAAAACAGTATATTAAAACAAAACAAAAATGAAAAAAAAACAAACTTTATAACTTACTACATACTACTACTGTTATTTCAAAAATCCAAATTGAAGTTTTCCTTTCTTTCCATACCAACTTGAACACTCCGCCAAACAGCTTTTAATAACGTGGCTCAGCACGAGCCTGACCATATCTGGTGTGTTTTTATCACCAATCAATGACAAGTAGTTGATCTGAAATGTTAAGTGTAATTTTTCATATGCCAAGGCTTAACACTAATAACAGTCTTTAAACATGACAAGATTTTAATTTTTGATAAAAACTATGAATGTGAAGGAAAATATTTATTTAAAAACAAATCTTATTATCTTTTTTCAAAGTATTTTATGGTTTTTACTGTATTCTTATTGCCTTAAGCTTTTACAGTTAAAATTACATGTTTTAAAATTTACAAAAAAGAACTAAATGTAATAAATTTATTACTTTATAATGAATGGGCCAAAAACAAACATTTGCACTTAGAGGCACTAATTAATAAGGGCATTGAGACAGTACATGTATATACTGATAGACAAAAATATACACTTGTAGAGACAGGCTTTCTTACCATGCTGTTGAGAACAGTCTGTTGTCTCAACACTTTTTCCAAACCTTCAACATCCTCCAAATATACAGTCTGTTGTCTCAACACTTTTTCCAACCCTTCAACATCATCCAAAGATTGGAGGGGAAGGGTAATACTTTCAGGCAGATTGAATGTACTGGAGCTGCTCGCTTTTGATGCTTCTAGCTCCTGCACCATGTCTGGAAGTGTTTCGAGCATTCTGCGCTGTTGGTTCTGTTCAATTCTTATTTTTTCAATACTTGTGAATTCTTGTTTTGAGAAGTGAACATGATTTTTATCTAAAATTTGGCAAGACAAAATATGTTATTACACAAAATCAGGAAAAAAATCACAGTAATGTCACTGTTTTACATACTTTCCTAAAGGCTATATGTTCATCATTCAGAAAGATGACAAGTCCTAGCTTGAAATAAACAACATTAAATTTTTACAAATTAATCTTTATATAAGCACCCCTTGTTTTTTTTAAGAAATCACCCCTACCTTTTTTTAATGGGGGGAGGGGGGGATTCACCCCTGTTTTTAAATTTCTAGATCACAAAAAGATATAAAGATCACATATCAGTCATTTCTGATTCTGACAAAACATGTAATGCCACACAATCCTTTTGTCAAATTGCTTTTGTACTTTTATACATTTTTATCAATGTGTTTCACTGTTTGAATCATATTGCACCTTTACAGCTTTAATAGAAAAGAAAGGCCTCAGATTCCACTGTGTGCCTTATTTCAGACACAAAGAGACACCCTAGAAGATCCATATGCTAAATAATAAGTTTTTAACCCCTAGACCACCACTATAGTAATAATTGCTATTGTCTTACTATGCCACAATATAATGTATAAATCATTGTTTTTGAGAGTAATGCAAGAGAGACAAATAAAACCTATTTGAAACCTCTTAGAATGTGTTGTTGTTTCTTTCTACACCATTTACAGGTATCATTAATTAGTATTTACTTGTACTGGTAAACGAAAGGTAAAAATTACAGATAAAACATGGAAAATTAGAAAAATCCCAGTTCTTTAAACTTTATTTGTGTCTAACCCCTAACATAGCTGCTTAGTATGTGTTGTTGCTTATTTCTACACCATTTACATGAATCATTTATTATTGTTTACCAGTACATGGTGTATTTACCTGTATAGGTAAAACAGGTAAATCAAAAGGTAAAATTAAACAGGTAAAACATGGATAATAAAATATGTCAGATTTTTTTTTACTTTTTTTACCTGAGACTAGTTATATCTAGGGAAGAGTCTGAGTAATATCTTTCACATACAGTCTACACTCTAATCAACAGTCTACACTCTAATCAGAGGACAAGTCTGAAGAAATGTCACCCTGAGCAGCATCGCAAGCAGCACCGACTTGCACCCTAAGAACAGGTTTGTAAACGAGCACTGTGATAAACCATAAAACATCTCGGGACACATAAGGCCTTCTTACACTTAGAACACCAGTAACTAGCTTGCTTTCGCTTGAAACCTTGGCGTTGTCTCTTTGACTGATTACAGGCAGTACAATCACCATATGGACGTAACCTGGAATCGCAGGAATTGCTTCTGGAAAATGTTTTTCTGTCAAACGAAGAGGTTTTTCACCTGTAATTCTTTTTCCTGCAGATGCTGTGGGTTTAGGAGCATTTGGGGATTCAGCTATAAGTGACTCAGCTAATGCTCGTCTGAACTCATAATGTCCAAGTTTCGGGTCATCATCTGAACATTTTTTGTATAATAGGTACGCATTTATGACGAACAAGTTCAATAAATGGAAAAACAGTTTTTTGTACCACTTGGCAGTTTTCCGCAAGCATGTGTAGTATTGGTGTATCTAATCTGATAAATCTACTCCACCCATGAAACGACAGTAGTCTGCAACACAATGTGGTTTTATAACCATATTGTTGGTTTGACGATCTATTTTGTTCAGTACACTTACATCAGCTTCATGAATAGTAGATATCATATGTACCACACATTTGTCAAAATATTTCACAATGAGAATGTCATCTTTTCTTCTATAAATACATACATATTTCTTCATCTTTCTTTTTTGTTGGATGGCCATTGGAACGCCTTTCCTGTTACAGCGTAGAGTACCACATGCGTATGTATGTAAAAGTACCAACTCCTCAAATAATTCAGGTGAGTTATAAAAGTTGTCCTAATAAACATGGTAACCTTTATCAAGGAAACTACACTGACATAATAATCCAATAACAATTTTACTGGTTTGACTTAAATCTTCTAGTTCTAATATTTCACAAAACCTTGTACATGAAGTAGGGGCATGTCCGGTATGTATTTCAAAACCTAAGCAATAAACTGAAGTAGCTTCGCACACCTGGTACAACTTTATGCCGAAGCGAGTTGGTTTTGCAGGATTGAAAACACGAAATCTTAGATGTCCTTTCCAAGCACATGTTGCTTCATCTAAACTTAGGTCTCTGTTAGGGGTATAAACATCTGAAAAAGCCGAATTTATAGAATTTAGGAATGGTCTAATCTTATACAGCGGGTCATAGCCAGACGCTCCAACTCCAGGCTGTAACTCATTGTCTGTTATGTGGAAATTACTGAGAATGTTTTGGAATCTGTTTTTACTCATGTGTGATCCAAAAATAGTAGTTTCATCAAGGTCATGGCACGACCAATACTTTTCTAAATCATCTTTCTGAACTAAACCCATTATAATGACTAAAGACAAAAAAACTTTCATTTCTTCAAGATCGACTGGGACCCATTTGACTATCCTTGAATGCGGACGAAATTCACCATCTCTGATTCTCCTTTCGGCAAAAATATTTGTTTGTGTAACTAAAGAACATTATGAAACTTGGTTTGGTTGAATTTGTCATAAAGTGATGCTCTCTTATCTATTAGTAACCTTTCCTCACTTTCTTTCCACTGATGGACTTGACTCTGGATGCTTTTACAATGGCTTTCTTCACTGCTGGTGTCACAGGCTGAAGCTGAAAATAAGTTATTTTTCATTTATCCTTTCGTCAATTGTATTTAACAGTACTTAACAGCCATTTAAATATTGGCCTATTACTGATAGTTATGTGACCTTGCAAAGAAAGGCAAAAACAGGTTTTAAAATCTTTGTGAAGACCCTTAGAGATGTAGAAAGTCCCATAATAAGTGCTGTAAATTGATATTTTTGCCCCTAATTGTAAAATCTGAAATATTTTCCATCATATTGCTTAATTGGAATTGAATAAAAAGCTTCTGAAAGGTCAACTGAGCCAAAATAACATGGTGTATCAATGCATTAACAGCAGACTGAAGGGTTTCCTTTTTAAAATGTATATGTTGTATATGACGTTCATTAAAAAGTTTCAAATTTAGAATAACTCTCACTCTGTTGACCTTTTTTTGGTCTTATAAATATATTTGATATAAATTCATTGTTGTCAATATATTGTACTTTTTCAATGATCTTGCATTTTTCGAATCTTCCCAGTTCAACCTAGACCGCCTCCGTGGTCGAGGGGTTAGAGTCGATGACTTCTAATCCAGTTACCTCTCTGGCGTGGGTTCGATCCCCGGGAGATGCTTTGGTAGTTTAGCGCGGAGGAAGGTAGTCTAGTACTGGTGTAACTCTCCAGGAACGATGGTTAGGAAACTACCCGCCTATATGACTGAAATACTGCTGAAAAAGGCGTTAAATAAAACAAACAAACCCAGTTCAACCTGAAGTTTTTGTTATTCCTCATGTGAGAAGTTAAGTGTGTACTGACTAGAATACGTTTAAACAGTTTTTAAAGTTTATTGGAATTTGTCAATGCGTTTCCCCTAACAATCTCTTGAAATAACATCTTGAAACAATCTCTTGAAACGACTTGAAACAACATGAAATGATAGACTGAAAATAAACAAAGAAATACCCTAAATTTCCACGTCATAAAACCAACACATTGAAATACAGTGATGTACATTTGTCAAGAAAGATAACTCTGTTAAGCATATTCCAAAATTTGTAAGATTTGCTTCCCTTGGAAATAATCTCTAAACATGGAAGTTACCTACATAATGTATCTAGCCAAAATAAATTACTTAAAACTGCATAAAAGAATGCCTAGCAACTAGAAATATCGATAAATAAACAGAAATTACTCTATCAAACCTTTCGCGATGCTTAACATTTTTCGTAATGCAAAACGCAATGGGTGGGGTAATAGAAATCCCCGCAAAAGCAATAATTAGCCTAAAAACATGTAGTGAACAAGGCAAAAATAGAAAACAACTATATTTACCAAATTAAGATTGTCCCATAGTAAATCAGTACATGTAATGACTAGAAAATACGAAATTTTCCTCGAAAAACAAGTCCCATGCTCTTTTACTAAAAAAGACTACTAAAAATATCGCTGTCATCTATTTCAACAACCCTATATACGTAGTAGGCACCTACATCCCATCCCCCTAATTGTTTAACAATTTCAATCCTACCGTGCAAAACTTCATATAAAAAACTTCAAAACTTTCCGCAAAAAATTTTGACATCAAAAAACAGTAGTGAAATGATTGCTAAATTATATTCTTACAAAAATAACAATTTTACAGCATTTTAAGCAAATGTACATGTTATAATATGGCATCTTAAAATGAAATAACATACATAAAATTCAAGATAATGTATGAAGTATGTTTTATCAAGAATCATTAATCAGTATCATAATATGAAATAATCATTATGATATGAGTATTTAAAGCAAAATACTGAATATTCAACATATAGCACAAGTCTATATAAATGTACACAGTTATGGCTTAAGCTTTAGCCATGCATAGTTAAGAATTGTCACTCATCCATTTCAAGGAGCAAACACAACTTGTCAATAGGACGGTCCAGATATGTTCCATGGGCAGTTTTAACCCTAACTCGTCTAACAAACCCTAGTCTGTCAGGCATAGCTGCCACAACCCTGCCCAAAGGCCATGAGCCTCTCAGAGCGTTCGAATCCACAATTAGCACAATACCCCCCTCTTTAAAGTTTCTTTTTCTATTATACCATTTTGCTCTCTCTTGAAGGAGTGAGAAGTATTCGTTGGTCCAGCGGGACCAGAACAATTAAGTTAGCCATGTATTGCACTTGACGCCAACGACGCCTACAGTAATTATCAGTTTTCACAAATACACCGGGTGGTAAGTTTGGATTGCGCTTCAACAACAAGAGATGATTTGGTGTCAAAGCTTCAAGATCATTATGATGATCGGAATTTCTACTTATTGGTCTACTGTTAATGATTGATTCAATTTCACACATTAATGTAGGCAAACCTTCGTCAGAACACTTTTCAAAATTTGTCGTACCAATCTGATCATTCTTTCCCATACTCCACCATGATGAGATCCTGCAGGCGGATTGAACTTCCAGTCAATGTCCTTTTGCCGTAACATATCCTGAATACGATTTACGTTCCATTCTTGAATTGAAGCTTTAAGCTCCCTTTTCGCACCAACAAAATTACTACTATTGTCAGACCTGATAGTAGTAACTTGACCACGACGCGCGATAAAACGTCTTAATGTATTTATATAGGAATCAGTATCGAGCGAAGCAGCCACTTCAAGATGAATAGCTCCACTGGTCAAACCTGTAAATAAAAATTATGCCGTACCTTTTCACTAAACTTCACTAAACTTCGGCCTTGTTTGACTTCGAATGGTCCAAAATAGTCAACACCAACCCGAGTAAATGGTGGTTCATCAGGAGTAACCCTGTCTCTAGGCAAATTCGACATCTTTTGTTCTCCGACACTTGAATTTTGACGCCGACAAACTACACATTTTGAAATCACCTTCCTCACCGCGGATGGCCCATTTATAAGCCAGTACTTTTCACGCAGGACTGATAATGTATGATTTCGTCCAACATGATTCAAACGTTCATGAATTTCTCTTAAAATCAGTTTAGACACTTCATAACTTTTAGGTAGAATTACTGGATGTTTACGTTCTTCAGGCATTCCGGAGTCTTGTAAACGGCCTCAAACGCGTAAAAGCCCATCTTCCATAACAGGGTCTCAATTTTGTATGACGCTGTTTCGCTTTAATCTACATGTAGATTCATTGTTTGTCAGTGTTTCAATTTCTTCCGGAAAGGCACATTTCTGGGTGTAACATAAAATACTCATTTCCGCATGCTTCAAATCATCAACCGTGACATATGGTTTCTTTTCACTAATGCTAGGAACTGCAACACTAACTCCCTTTGCCTTAGCTCTGTGAAGAAGTTTTTCGCGAATCTTTAAGATCCATGCTACAGCCCTTTTCAGTTTATACCACGACGAGAAATCAGTTTATCGAGAACTTCACGTGCAGCTGGTGACAGTACATTGTCAGCGCGATATTTCACAAAATTAACCTTTTTTACTTCTGGATCCTCATTTGATATTGTTTGGTTTACGCGATCTTCGGGCCATTCACTTTCATCTTTCCATATGAAGTCTGGTGCTATGATCCAGCTTTTGTTTAACTCGTCTACCATTATGCCCCTGGAGGCGATATCGCCAGGATTTATCTTGGTTGGAATATAGCGCCATTGCTCAGGATTTGAACCATCATGAATCACAGAAAGTATGTTAGCCACAAAGGTCTGGAACCTTGCAGAATTGTTTTCTATATACCGTAGTACAGCCATACTATCTGCCCAAAACACAGATTCGTCTAATTTAATGTCAATTTCTGACTTTAACATCTTGTCAGTTCGCACCGAGACTGTTGCATCCGTAAGCTCCAATCTAGGTTCTGTTATTTGTCTTGGTCCATTATCTATCTCTACATGGTAACCTTTAATTGTTTGCAAAATCCATTTATCACTTGTCAATTAATACCAGTTTTGGTGGTAAAGGCTAGTTTTAACTGCTACAAAACTTTCTGGTGTATTTATAAATTTGAAGTTTAATGAGGTACCTACTGTTTCTACATTTTGTTTTGGTATGGTCGTCTTTTGTTGAGATATCTCTGTTGTCTGAAGTTGTGTTGTAGTTGTTGTTTTTGTTGTTGGGGAACAGATTTCTGGTGTTTGTCCGATATGTTGTTCGTCGGTTTTGATGGTTTTGATTGGCCCTGTTCCCCTTCTTGAATAAAAAAGAACTTGTTTTGGTCGTCAAATGTCTTTTTGGTCCGTCAAGCTTTTTTTTATCATCTCTTGCAAATCATCTCTGAACAGCTGTTCTATCGATGCAGAACTTTCACAAAGACTGCGGTATTTTGGGGAGATTTCTGGTTTTGTTTTGTCTGCCCCTAAGATGCATTATTAAATTTTATGTTAAGACATAAAATTTTATAGGCATCCATGATATGTTCTGTGGCTGCGGATTGTTCCTTTCTTTAAAGCTTCCAGCGCTCTCAAAATGGCAATGAGCAAAAGTGCATAATTCTTGTGCGATTGTTGAAGGGAAAAATCATGGACTCTTGTGTCCCGTCGGAGTTGCCTCCAGATAAAATCATTTATCTTTGGCACTTGTAGGTTTTGAACATTCTTGGGTCTTTTATATTTGTTCTGGAGTTCTTGTAATTTATCACTATCTTTTTTGTCTCTCCTCCCCCTCAGGGCTTTGTTGGTGATTGTTGCCATCTGCTCACTCACTACCTCACTCACTTCCTGTTTTTTCAGGGTCTTCAAAATACTGAGCCAGATCCCCAATTGTATCTGGCTCTGCATGATTGTCTACAGTCATGAACATATCTATCTCATTGTCTGAATCACTTTCACTGTCAGTGTCAGATTCACTGACATTTATTTTATCTTTTTTGCTAGAGTTTGAGGTACCCCAGACTGACGGATTTCTTGTTGTTTTTTTGCTTGTTTTGCTTGTATTCTGTCAGTGTGTTCGTTATTGTTTTTTAAAACGCAATATATTGGTATATAACATTAATGTACTCCGCCATAGACAATAGCATCATGCAATCTTATGCGTAAATACATAAATATTTGCGACGCAGTTGAAAATTCTATATTTAGAATTTCGGGAATTTGAGAGATGGAGTTGGATAGCAAATCTCGATGTATTGTCAATGTTATAATTATACCCCGGCACAACAAAGTTGTAAGGGGGGTATACTGAAATCAGCTTGTCCGTCCGGCCATCCGGCCGTCCGTCGATTTTTTCTTGTCCGCCCAATAACTTAAGATTCCTTTGACCCTTAGTCTTCATATTTTGCATGGAGGTTAGTCATGATTAGTAGATGACCCCTATTGATTTTGAGGTCACTAGGTCAAAGGTCAAGGTCACAGGGGCCTTGACTTCAAAAAGCTTGTCCGCCCAATAACTTAAGATTCCTTTGACCCTTAGTCTTCATATTTGGCATGGAGGTTAGTCATGATTAGTAGTTGACCCTATTGATTTTGAGGTCACCAGGTCAAAGGTCAAGGTCACAGGGGCCTTGACTTCAAAAAGCTTGTCCGCCCAATAACTTAAGATTCCTTTGACCTACAGTCGTCATATTTGGCATGGAGGTTAGTCATGATTAGTAGATGACCCCTATTGATTTTGAGGTCAAAGGTCAAGGTCACAGGGACTTTGACTTCAAAAAGTTTGTCTGCCCAATAACTTTAGATTCCTTTGACCCTCAGTCTTCATATTTGGCATGGATGTTGATCATGATAAGTAGATGACCCCTATTGATTTTGAGGTCACCAGGTCAAAGGTCAAGGTCACAGGGACTTTGACTTCAAAAAGTTTGTCTGCCCAATAACTTTAGATTCCTTTGACCCACAGTCTTCATATTTGGTATGGATGTTGATGATGACTATAAGGTGACCCCTATTGATTTTGAGGTCACTGGGTCAAAGGTCAAGATCACAGGGACCTTGACAAAAAAAGCTTTTCTTCTCAATTGCTAAAGAATGTCCTGTCCGCAATGTATTGATTTTGACATTTTCACATTTGAAGCATGCAGAATACATAACTTAGCAATGCACTGGCAGGGAGGTTGTCCTTGAGCTCTAAATGGCCACTGTTGGTTCTGACAAAGTGGTATGCGGGGGTATTCACGCCATGATAGTGGCAGTTCTAGTTATATCTTGGAACAAATATCAAGTACTTGTGCAATTTTTAAATGAAAGGAATCAGCTAGCATGATTTTTTTTCAGCGTGAATTCCATGTTACAGCATTCGATAGTGAATGTTCGTCCCACGGCCTTTCGCCATCCACCAACAACTCGTTAAGAGATTTACTGTTGGGGGGGGGGGGAGGTTCTTTCATAATGAGTGGTCTGGTTAGATAGCTAACCAAAAACTCTGTACCTATGATAGCAAAGGATACATTTTTTTATGCAGATTCAGCCAATTATTTTGTGGCAAAATTCTGTGAGAAATTCAATAATGGCGGTCAGTGCTATGACCGTCCTGTAAGAATGAAAAATCGTTGATTAACAGAACAAAAAAGAAACTTACCCGTTATAAATTGAAGGATCTATTGAAATTGTGAGTGATTATTTTGTCCCTTGAATCACTTATGTAAAAATACATAATGAATTGTTTGTTATTATATGATTAATTTCCGATGGGTTTTTTATACGACTGATAAGCCACAAACTGACACCTCGTTCTGATGAGCTGCAGCTGCTAGCTGCGTTATATCTCTGTGAAGCCCTAATAGGGAGTTATGTGTTGGATGAAATAGAAAGATATCTAATAATCTCAATGTATCAAAGTATTACATTGCAAGATATATATTGCAATACATATCTTTTCTCACATTAAAACTCAATACTTAATAGGATACTCAGCAGGATCGAAACTACATATTGGGATATGTATCCTGGATAAAATCTTGCCGATATACAGCCCTTCAAACAAGAAATAGATTTTTAAAGAAACTGGCTATATGGCTGATGCAAAATGTATGTGAATTTTGCAGTCTTGACCATGCCCATTGAACAAAATTGTTAGTTTATCAACTTGCAGTTTCTCAGAAGTTTGTGAGTTCGTGCTTTCCACTATTACGTTTGTTTTGGGTTTTACGTCACATATCGACACAGTATAGGTCATATCGTGACGTTCCAGCTTTACTGGTCGAGGAAGACCTCAGGTGCCCTTCCGTGCATTATTTCAGGCACGAATGGGCACCTGAGTAGAACCACCAACGTTCCGGGATTCAAACCCACATCTGTGAGGGGCAAGTGGTTTGAAGTAAACGACCTTAAACACTCGGCCACATACGCCCAATTCCCCTATTAAAGATTTCCTACTGGCATCCTAGCAGTTTCTGAACAAAATTGGTACATTTCTACATATTTTGAATAGAAACGTGAAATTTGGACATACAAAACCTCGGTACACTGTCTTTATTTACTTGTATTTGATGATGTGAGATGATCTAGCTGTTTTTTTATCCCAAATGGAATAATTAAATATGAGTAAAATCCAAGAAGCTGCTTCCAGTTTTCCGGACGCATTAATGTTAATGCAAATAGATAAATTCTAAAATGTGTTTTCATCAATCGGAATTTAGAGGGACCTCTCTGTGTCATGTTTTGCCGCTATGTATTTCAAATTCGTCCCCAATCTATAACTTACCCTATGTTGTTCATGCAGTCAATTTACGGAAGCCCCAAGTTGAGGATGTTTTGTTGTTTGGATTTATAATAATCAAGTAAACTTCACAAAATAGTGATATAACACAAACACATGTATACTATACAAGATGTAAATTTATTCTCCTAAAATCCCTAACATTGAGGTACTGGCTAGACATGTTATTGAGCATGCGCAATGTGCATATATTAAAAACTAGCTAATCAGCTGATATTACTACAGGGGAGTTGCCAAAGGACATGGCTAGTCCAAATGATAGACAATTATGAAATATTTGAAGTCTTTTTAAACCCCCACCAACCGCCCCCCCCCCCCCCCCCCCCCCATGGAAAGTTACAGCATCATGGTAACATGGTGTGTTTAAGGCGTGTCAGGTCG
This sequence comes from Ruditapes philippinarum, assembly GCF_026571515.1. Classification (NCBI taxonomy): domain Eukaryota; kingdom Metazoa; phylum Mollusca; class Bivalvia; order Venerida; family Veneridae; genus Ruditapes; species Ruditapes philippinarum. Next base: position 17,018 of record NW_026866510.1, on the reverse strand, counting down.
TCATAAAGAGATGCACAGTCACTACAATCAAAACATCATCCAGAAACTGATAGGAATCCAGTATGGGACACATCATTTTCCTTGTTATTGCATATGATTCATGTGAGTCTATGATTTGAAACCCTTGACTTACGGTATCCTGAAATATTCGGTTCTCGATAATCTAACAAAAATATGCAAAAGCAAGTAACGGAAAAAAGACTCATCTTTATTAGCTCATCAGAGCCGAAGGCTCGGGGTGAGCTATTTAAAAGTATCAAAGGGGGATGCTCCTGCATCATGCTTCAACAATCGTCTTCTTCTCTGAAACAACTAAGCAGATTTACTTCAAATTTGGTCTGTAGTATCCTTGTGACAGTCATACTTGAATTTGCTCATGTCATTCCAATTGGCCCCTTTTAGGGGTCAGCAGAGCATAAAATAGAAAAACCTTAAAACATCTTCTTCTACAGAACTAATTGATGGATGATCACCAAACTTTGTAGCATTATTAGATAGTCTTTTATCAAGTTTGCTCATATTAATTTGATTGGCCCCTTTTAGGGGTCTCTAGGGCTAAAAATAGAAAAACCTTTAAACATCTTCTTCTACAGAACTAATGGATGGATGATCACCAAACTTTGTCTGTAGCATTCTTTGGTAGTCTTTTATTAAGTTTGCTCATATGAATTTGATTTGCCCCTTTTAGGGGCCGCTAAAACTAAAAATAGAAAAAACCTTTAGATATCTTCTTCTACAGAATTAATTGATGGATGATCACCAAACTTTGTCTGTAGCATTCTTTGGTAGTCTTTTATTAAGTTTGCTAATATAATTTTGATTGGCCCCTTTTAGGGGTCTCTAGGGCTAAAAATCGAAAAACCTTTAAACATCTTCTCCTACAGAACTGATTGATGGATGATCACCAAACTTTGTGGGTAGCATTCTCTGGTAGTGTTTTATTAAGTTTGCTTATATTTATTTGGCCCCTTTTAGGGGCCACTAAAGCTAAAAATAGAAATACCGTTAAATGTCTATTTCTAGAGAACTAATTGATGAATGCTCACCAAACTTTGTCTGTAGCATTATTGAGTAGTGTTTTATCAAGTTTGCTCATATTAATTTGAATAGCCTCTTTTAGGGGCCCCTAAATTGAAAATAGAAATACGTTTAAACATCTTCTCATACAGAAATTATTAATGGATGATCACCAAACTTTGTCTGTAGCATTTTTGGGTAATCTTCTATCAAGTTTGCTCACATTAAATGATTGGCCAATTTAAGGGGGCCGCTTAAGCTAAAAATATAAATACCTCTAAATATCTTCTACTTCAGAACCAATTGATGGATGATCACTTTACTTTGTCTGTAGCATTCTTGGGTACTGTTTTATCAAGTTTGCTTATATTAATTTGATTAGCCCCTTTTAGGGGCCATTAAAGCTAAAAAGAACATCATTTCCTACTGAAATAATTGATAGATGATCACCAAACTTTGTAGCATTCTTAGGTAGTCTTTTATCAAGTTTGTTCATATTAATTTGATTAGGCTCGTTTAAGCTAAAGCTTAAATGCCCCAGGTCATGGCATTTCTTCAAATTATTGTTTAAACATATTCTATGCTCAAATTTGATATTAGAATATATTAACATTCCAACACTGAAAAGAAGTTGTTTCTGGTGAGCGACTCAGGACCATCATGGCCCTCTTGTTCTTAATACATCCTTGAATCCAGAAATATATTCTCTTTAAGTTTTTAAATTGTTAACAATCAATGAAATAAGATTCAAAAAAAGGATTTCTAAAAAACGTCTTGAATTCTCGATAACACGAGATTAAACTAAAAACAAGGCTGTGTTAAGAATGGTGTCCCCGTGTTGACATGCTATAAACAACAGTTGCAGTAGAACACTGTTTTCTTTCTCACAACACGGACTTGAGAGCAGTATTTAAGGTGAACCCAATGGGAACAAGTAGCATTATCACACTGCCCAGTGGGTGAATACTGTTGCACCATGGGAATGATTGTCTACATAATATTGATGACATTGGCAACACTTATCTTTATCAGGTATTTCTGATTCATTTTCACTATCAAAGATGTCAGATTTTTCAGAAAGTTCAATGTTTTGTTCGGATGGACCTTTATTTTTTCTACAGTTTCACCTTCCAATGCTTTTCCATCAACAATACTATTAAGGCTTTTACGTTTTTTCTTCACGTTTTTTTATATGTACATTACCACCTTTTTATAAAAAATTATGTTTGGTACATAGGCACTTGATGGCAAAGATGTTGTGACCGACTTGATTTGATAAGTGTTTGTGTTATAAATAAAAGTTCACGGCTGATAGCCGGTCACAACAATTTTACCAGAGTCATTAGTTTCGATGCCCTTAAGCAGTTTCACTTCTGGTTTAATTTATTTGCAAGTAGTGATACTTGCAGTTATATACACACGTCATTTACATTTGTATAATGTATGTTAAGAAATTAAATGTAATAATAAACTGCTGCATAAAATTGTTGCATATCATGTTCAGTCATACATAATTTTCAACAGCTAACTAATTAACCAACACAACCAACACTATTAATATTTGTTTTTAGAGATGGACCATGTGTAATGAAACGAAAAAAATACCTGCCAATACGAATGATCTTTATACAGTGACAACCCTTTTGACCGGCCTTTTCTTTGGGGTAACAGGGCTTACTGCCATTTGTTTTAACTGGCAGTTGATTCTTTACTTACAATCTTCCTCTTCAGACAAACAACTAAGTCGTCTGCCTTGTTAAATTGTTCATAACAAGGCTTGCATATTCCAGCTTTTTTCGTTGAACAAATAAAATTCATCACAACTGACCTGTCCTCACCAGTCAAGCACAATATTTTTAGCTCACCTGACCATGAAGTGGTCGTGGTCAAGGTGAGGTATAGTGATGGGGCTATGTCCGTCGTCGTGCGTTGTGCCTCGTTCGTCGTCAACAATTAGGTTTTTAACAGTCTAGCAGTCACAGTTTTGATTGGATCATCATCAAACTTTGTCAGAATGTTTGTCTCAATGAAATACAGATCGAGTTCGGAAATTGGTTATCTTGGGTCAAAAACTAGGTCATATGAGCTAAAAATAGAAAAAGCTTGTTAACACTCTAGTGGCTGCAGTTTTCATCCAAATATTCTGGAAATTTGTCAGGAAGGTTGTTTTGATGATATCTAGGTCAAGTTTGAAGATGGGTCATCTCCGGTCCTAAACTAGGTCACAGGAGCTAACAATAGAAAAAGCTTTATACACTCTAGGGGCTGCAGTTCAGTTTTCATCCAAATATTCTGGAAATTTGTCAGGAAGGTTGTTTAGATGATATCTAAGTTAAGTTCGAAGATGGGTCATCTCCGGTCAAAAACTAGGTCACAGGAGCTAAAAATAGAAAAAGCTTAACACTCTAGTGGCTGAATATTTCATCCAAATATTCTGGAAATTTGTCAGGAAGGTTGTTTTGATGATTTCTGGGTCAAGTTCGAAGATGGGTCATGTCTGGTCAAAAACTTGGTCACAGGAGCTAAAAATAGTAAATGCTTGTTAACACTCTAGTGGCTGCAGTTTTCATCCAAATATTCTTGATATTTGTCAGGAAAGTTGTTTTGATGATTTCTAGGTCAAGTTCGAAGATGGGTCATCTCGGGTCTAAAACTAGGTCACAGGAGCTAAAAATAGAAAAAGCTTGTTAACACTCTAGTGGCTGCAGTTTTCATCTAAATATTCTGGAAATTTGTCAAGAAGAATGTTTTGACGATTTCTACGTCAAGTTCGAAGATGGGCCATCTTCGGTCAAAAACTAGGTCACAGGAGCTAGAAATAGAAAAAGCTTGTTAACACTCTAGGGGCTGCAGTTTTCATCCAAATATTCTGGAAATTTGTAAGGAAGGTTGTTTTGATGATTTCTAGGTCAAGTTCGAAGATGGGTCATCCCGGGTCTAAAACTAGGTCACAGGAGCTAAAAAAAGAAAAAGCTTTTTAACACTTTAGTGGCTGCAGTTTGCCCAAATATGGAAAAATCTTTTTAACACACTAGAGTTCACATGTTTGACTCAGTTGTCATCAAACTTGGCCATGATGCTTGTTTAAGACATTCCTTGGATGCGGTTGTGTCAGGTGAGCGATCCAGGGCCATCATGGTCCTCTTGTTATAATAATTTGTCCATCTTTATAATCCTTTACACTGTTATGTTGATTTCTGTCTTCACAGAAAAATCAATTTGCATTTACCCTTTTCCTTTCGAGCTGAATAGTAATGCTCCCAAAATGTTTTGTCAATTTATAGACGCTGTATTGCGTATTTGTTTCTATTTCATGCCTCCGATGGGCTTCATTAAATTTATACAAGAAACTATTTTTTGGATCAATTGCACTTACTGGACAGAATTTATTTGTATCGACGAAATCTAGTTTTTACTGATTCTAAATTATCACCTCTTCTTTTCAATTCCTTGATTTGTCTTCTTATGCACTCGATTGCTTCTTCAGCTGAACAAGCATCAAATATCTTAATTTCTTTAGAGCCACTTTGCTCCGTTGACACATTAGCTGAGCCACTTTGCTCCTATGACAATTGTCTGACATACTTTGCTCCGTTGTTACATCAGTCTTCCTTTTTTTTCTTCTTTTTTTGGTACATTTTCCTCAGCACTATCAGTGTCATCTTGTGAACTGCTTCCTGATGAAACCTCACAAGTCTTTCCTTTTTTTCTCCTTTTGTGAGGTACATATTCCTCATCACTCTCATTGTCAACCTCGGACTCTTCATCTAAGTTTGAAAAATCAATCCAAACCTCTGACATATATCCATCATCATCATCATCAGAATTAGATGCAGAAACTACTTCTTCAGACGAATTTTGACTATTTTCTACTGGAATTGCAGTTTCTGTGTACTTTGGTGTTGAAGATATCGTTTGATCAAAACCAAATACATCTGGAGTCATCTCTGGGTCTGGCGTAGACTGTGGATCATGAGAGCAGTCCTGACACACTTTGCTCCGTCGATAAATTAGCTGAGCCACTTTGCTCCATTGATGACGCATTGCCTGACATACTTTCCTCTGTTGACACATTAGACGACACACCTTGCTGGGTTGAAGCATTAGATGAAACACTTTTCTCCGTTTGCGCATTTGTTGAGCCACTTTGCTCCGATTTTGCATTAGCTTTACCTACTTTTCCCGGTTTGGTTCGTTTGGCTGACATTTCAGCTGAACACACTTTTTCCTCAGAGTCCTTGAAGCACATCAATTGTTTGTTTTGTATTACCAATGTTTATTCTTGTTGATTCAGCATTCTTCTTGTGGTGTTAAATGTAGTTAAAACTCCATCAAACATCTCGGCTCCTGGCAAAGTCCCTCCAGGGACTAATCTATTTCTTGGAATGTAAACAATCGCTGACTTCACTTTCAGTGATGATGGTGATTACACAGACGCTTGTTTCTACACATTACTTTGTAAATTTCATTTACACACAATTCAACAGATTTTATCTGTCATAATATTTTCGGCAAAATGAATTCATGTCTTTGCTACAATTAATGCATTTCAGAAGACTTACTTTGTTTTAAAATGTATATTTATACAAGTAAACAGCAATCCTATTAAAAGGAAAACGTAAATTCAGTAAACCTCATATACATTACGAATTCCATGTTTACTACAGAATTGTTATAGAACAGTAATAGTATTCATTCAATATTAATAATTTTACTTTTAAATTACATAAATAAAAAATACCATCTCTATATAGAAATATATCACTTAATATAATCCCGGTATAATCCCTGGGGATCATTTTTGAACGGCGATTCCTATTAAAAGAATAGTTCCCGGGGACTTTTCTTTTTTGAGTAAAATAGTGTGCATTCCATATATATAACCAATTAAACATTTTTTCTTCGAATTTTATTCTAAAATGTAATTTAACGGCATGAATGTTATTGTTAGGAAAATACCAACATTGTGGTTGGTATTGAGTTTGCACAGTTTTCAGTTTCATTTTAACCGCCTCCGTGGTCGAGGGGTTAGAGTCGATGACTTCTAATCCAGTTACCTCTCTGGCATGGGTTCGATCCCCGGGAGATGCTTTGGTAGTTTAGCGCGGAGGAAGGTAGTCTTGTACTGGTGTAACTCTCCAGGAACGATGGTTAGGAAACTACCCGCCTATATGACTGAAATACTATTGGAAAAAGGCCTAAAATGAAACAAACAAACAAACAAAGTTTCATTTTGTTTACTATGTACACTTTCATTTGCTTTTTTAATGTTTACAGACGTTTTCTTATCTGGTATTTCTTTTTATTGTAACATTGTTACTTTTACTATTTTCATCATTTAACCAATTATAGATAGTTCTAGTATTCATGCCAAGTGTGGCACTAAACATGTTTTGGCAGACTTCAACTCTTTCAGATCTTTTCCTAAGAAAATATTTGCAGCTATAAGTGTGTCGACTCTCTATACCTGGACATTCAGTCTTTTGCTTAACTTCAACTCTGTCAACATGCAATACCGTAAAAGTGTTTTTTTCTGTGGGCTCCAAATTCTGCGTTTTTTCCAAATTTTGGCATGTTTTTGTTTCTGCGGCACATTCTTCAGACAAAACGTGAATTAATTTCTGCGAATCTTCTTATCAAAGTCTAAGTCACATTACTCTATTTTATTTTCATGTACACATTCGCATTTGTTTATCGTCATAACCACAAAACTGCACAGTAATTACAAACAATTATATTGTTTGCTTGCAAACAAAATATAATGCGCAACAATAGAAAGGTATGCATCTTTTGATCAGCGTGAAATGACGTGTGAAAAATAAACCCTGGTAGTATCTTTAATTAAATACCGTTAATCAGATGACAATTAAAGTATACGACGATTATTTAGCACTTTATTGGTTGAAATGGTTTGAATGATTTAGTGATAAACAAACCTTTAGCGTATCGGCAAACACTATATAAGCTGTTTAAATATCTTTATTTCTTAAGTTAGCATAATTAACAATAAGTACATCCTTACAAACAAACTTAGCAGACAGCAGTTTAATTCAACTTGAAAACCTGCTAACAGTTATTGTTAGAAACGTATTGATTTCTAAGTACTTCAGATTTGTGAACGTTGTTAATGGCGTCAATATGTTACGCTACTTTACGCGACGTAAGATGTTTACGTCGACGTCATCATTTTTGTTTTGTTTTGTTATTGAGAATCTCGTCATTTTAAATCTGGAACTTGATGTATTGAGACAAGTCAAAATCGGTTTGTTTAATTTAACAAAATAATGCAATTGTTTTAAAAGATAATTTACAGTAAGATTTAAATTTAAAGGTACAAAAGTTCTAATTAGATTTATTGTGTAATTCATATATAATTTATTGATGATGTGAATGTTTTTATGTTTATTATTTATTGCGAAGTACAAATTGTAAATGAATATTTCAGAGAATCGCTTATCAACGCTTATCAACGCTTATCAACGCTTATTGACGTTTATCAAGGAAATAAAAGTTAAAGGCGCATACTCGTTTAGATTTATATTTGAAGTAGAACCCAAGTTCCCGAACAATTCTCGATTACTTCAATATGGAGGAAGTATCTACCGAAAATGGAACAGATCCTACGCATGAGGATTTTGGTAGTGTTAAGCGTTCACGTTCTTCGCAACTCGGAAAATTGACGCGATTATACAAAGACTTAGAACTGAAAATGATATCACATGAGAACGCAGATGATGTACAAATATTGTATGACACGTTGTGTGAGCGCTTTGAATCATTTAAATCAGCACATTTGTTATGCTTAGACTTATGCTCAGACCCGGATGTACGGAAAACGCTTGAATTGAATTATGAACATTGTAGTCAAAACTTCTTTGAGTGCCAGGAAAGATTTTCACAGTGGAAATCTGTGCAGAAAATACCTGATGATGATGTTTTATCTACAGTTAGCAGTGCAAATTCCGTGTCATCACAGGCAAAGTTGAAAAGTGCGAAAGCAAAACGTTTGATTGCTGAATTAAAATTAAAATCATTGGAGAAAAAACATGGACTCGAATTAGCGCGCAAGGAACTCGAATTTAAACAGCAATTACTTGATCAACAGATCGTTCTTGAAAGAAGCGCACATAGAAGAATCCGTCTGGCAAGAAAATTGTGTTAACGCGGATGAATCTTCAAAGCAGACGATATTAATCAATGAGTCTACTAGTGACCAAAATTCAAATAAACGTCATAAAGGCAAAGATGGGATTTTCAAATCCAGAACTGATACGTCAGCATGTTTATTATCCGATGATGGAATTAATAATAATCATCACAGAATGTTGGGCGGTACAAGCGGATTTGATGCAGACGACAGAGTTGAACGCACTAATTCCCGTGCTGCACGTGATATGAGTAATACTGAATCGTACAAATTGTCAAATCGCACGCTAAACGCAGTATCTGGTAACGAATCATGTACAAGAAATTCCGACGTTAGTGAATCCGGTATTGATACAGCATTTCAAAAACTTGCTTTCGCGCTGCACGAGGGATTCAATTTACCGAAACCGGAACTATTAACTTTCAGCGGAAAGCCAACGGAATATTGCAAGTTTATAAAGAACTTTGAAATTAATATAGAAAATAGAGTTTCTGATGACAGCCAACGGTTGAGCTATTTAATACAATACTGCTACGGTGAAGCAAAAATTTGTATCGAAGACTGTGTGTTGTTAGAACCAAGTGAAGGATACAAGCGCACACGCGAAATCTTATACTCTCGTTATGGAAGACCGCACGTGATCAAGAGGACATACATTGAAAAACTTGTAGAAGGTCCCCAGTTATCAGCATCTGACATTAAAGGTTTTTCTAATTTAGCAATGGAAATGCAAAAATGTGAAATAACGTTGTCACAACTAGGTTTCTCTTGTGAATTAGATAACTCTCAAAATTTGAGACGTATTGTGAAGCGGTTACCAATGCATTTGAGAGTGAAATGGGTTGAGATCACACACGTGATTAATGAGTCTGGTAGAGAACCAAAGTTTTCCGATTTAGCGAGATTTGTAGATGAAAAGTCGCGAGTTGCTAATTCCATGTACGGTATAGACATTGTCAAGGAAAATAGATCATTAAAAGTGGAACACAAGACGACTTCCGGTCGATCTTATGCTGAAAAACCTTCAAAAGATATAACAACATTGACTACTCACAGTGATACGGAAATGAAGAAGTACGATCGAAAATGTAGATGTTGCCATGGTAACTGTGCAGACTTATGTTCATGTGTGAAATTCAAGTCTATGAATTTAAAAGAACGGAACGAAGTGGTTAAAAAGAACAAACTGTGCTTTAATTGTTTGAAAGGAAATCATTCCTTTAATAACTGTAGGAAACCAAAGTTATGTACCGTGCCGGATTGTAGAATAAAACACAATATTCTACTACATAGTTGGACTGGACCACGGAACGAGGCTTCAGTCACACAATCCTCGGTGAATTGCGCAGCTGTTAAGAGTTCATTTGTGAAGAACTGTTTGGGTGTTGTGCCTGTGATTGTAAGAGGCGAAAACGGGATTCAGTGTCATACATACGCGCTGTTAGACGATGGTGCTGATAAAACACTTTGTGACGAGAGACTGTTACAGAAGTTAAATGTTGATTGTAAGCCAATTACGTTTCAAATATCAACCGTGAACTCATCTAGCAGCACGAGTTATGGGCATGAAGCGGACCTTACAGTTATGGCTGTAAACGGAACCGGAAGTGAGGAAGTCTCCCTCCGTAAGGTATGGTCGGTGAAGAAACTACCGATATCTGCAAAATCAGCGGCAATGCATTTAGATTACAAAACTTTTCCATACTTATCTGACATTGAAATTCCCCAAATTCCCAATACTGATGTAATGCTTCTTATTGGCACAGATTTCCCAGCAGCCCATATCCCCTTAGAAGTACGGTCAGGAGATAGTGACCAACCATATGCAGTGCGTTCCCGCCTAGGATGGGCGATTCGTGGTCCCTTGAAAGACGATACAGCTCCCAGTGCAGTAAATATCCACTTTGAACAGTCCAGAGACATATTATTACAGCAACAATTAGAAAAGATGTGGAATACTGATTTCAACGACAGATTGAACGAGAAAAATTCTATGTCATTAGAAGACAAAAGTGCAATGGAAATAATGGAATCTTCTCTTATTCATAAAGACGGACACTACATGATGGGGTTACCATGGAAAAACGAAAACGGACAATTGCCTAACAACATTCCACTCGCTCAAGTGCGTCTTCAACAACTAAGAAACAAACTGTCACGTGACCCAGGATTACAGAAAATGTACACAACTACCATGAACGAATATATAGAGAAAGGTTTTGCGACTGAATTACCGGAATTGGAGGACGAAAATTATCACAAACGTATCTGGTACTTACCACATCATCCAGTTACTAATGTAAACAAACCAGGGAAAGTTCGCATTGTGTTTGATTGCGCTGCGAAATATAAAGGCGTTTCATTGAATAGCCAACTGCTTCAAGGACCTGACCTAATGAACAGTCTTATGGGCGTAGTAATTCGTTTTAGAAAAGAGAAAATAGCCCTTGCCGCGGATATAGAATCCATGTTTCATCAAGTGCGCGTTACGGATGAAGATCGCAATGTTTTACGTTTTCTATGGTGGCCTGGTGGGGACTTAAATAAGAAACCAAAGTGTTACCGCATGAATGTACACTTGTTTGGAGCGACATCATCACCAAGTTGTGCGGCGTATGCCTTAAAGAGAACTGCAGTTGACAATGCCGAAATATTTGAACCGGAAGTGGTTACTACAGTCCAGAGAAATTTTTATGTTGACGACTGTTTGAAGTCTGTGGAATCAGAACAAAAGGCAATAAAGTTAGCAACTGATCTTCAGTCAATTATGAAGTTAGGCGGATTTCGACTGACTAAATGGCTAAGTAACAGCAGAGAAGTTTTGAATGCTATCCCAGACTCCGAACGCGCGCCTTCTGTTGTAAATTTGAGTCTCGATGATACCTTACCTTGTGACCGCGCCTTAGGAGTACTTTGGAATGTAAATGAAGATAAAATTTGTTTTAAAGTAAAATTGGAAAAGAAGCCTTTCACGAGACGTGGAATTCTTTCCGTCGTAAGTTCTATATACGACCCACTTGGACTTGTGTCTCCTGTTACACTCCAGGCCAAGGGTATAGTACAAAGTTTGTGCAGATTGAAGATTGGCTGGGACGACCAGATACCACACAACATCAGTAATGAATGGCAATCATGGTTATCTACCTTATCTAGCTTAGAAAAGCTATCTGTGAATCGCTGGTACAGACCACAGGGATTTGGGACCGTCAGAAATACCCAGTTACATATATTCAGTGATGGCTCGGAACGAGGCTATGGTGCATGCGCTTACTTGCGTTTTGTTGATGTACATGACAACGTACATTGTTCCCTGGTGATAGGAAAATCTCATCTAGCACCAATAAAGCAGATGTCTATTCCACGACTGGAGTTATCTGGCGCTGTAGTAGGGTGTAGATTATTTGCAATGTTATCTGAAGAATTAGATATGAATTTTGACAAAGTTACCTTTTGGACAGACTCCATGATTGTTCTTGGATATATAAATAATGTGTCCAAGCGGTTCAAGACGTTTGTTGGGAATAGGCTCAGCATAATTCATGAAACAACTTCCCCAGACCAGTGGCGCCATGTGCACACAAGTTCGAATCCCGCAGACATAGCTTCCAGAGGAATAAGTGCATACGATACTGAAAAACTTCATTTATGGTTAAATGGACCAACGTTTCTTCAGCAAGACTCTGAAAAATGGACAAAAAATCCACTTCCGCCGGAAGTAGCAGAAAATGATAACGAGGTCAAGAAGGAAGTCCTGATTAATAAAACTTCTGCAGCTGAATGTCTAGATAGCATTATAGATCGCTATTGTAGCTGGACGAAACTAAGAAGAGCAGTCGCATGGTTGCTAAGATACAAGACTTTCTGCAGACAGCGATACCTAAAACACAAGTTGAAAATGGTAGATGGCAACTTAACATTAGAAGAAATCCAGACAGCAGAGCATAACATAATGTTGTATGTACAGAATACAGCATTTTCTAGTGAAATTAACAATTTACAAAATTCTAAGCCGGTCAAAAAGGACAGCAGTATCGCTTCATTGAATCCTGTGATATATGATGACCTCATTCGGGTACAGGGTCGACTTCAATCTCGCAACCCGAGTAAATGTCCAGTGATACTACCCAATAAAAATACCGTGACAAGATTGATAATACGACATATACATGAAAATAATGGTCATGCCGGGAAACAGCATGTACTAGCCGCATCCCGTGAAAAATACTGGATACTTCAGGGACCTAGTGCAGTGAAAAATATTGTAAAGAATTGCATTATATGCAGACGACAACATACCCCATTGATGACTCAACAGATGGCCCCTCTCCTACCCGAGCAGACGACACCAGATGAACCTCCGTTCACGAATGTAGGTATTGATTACTTTGGACCACTTATTGTAAAAGCAGAGCGTACACATGTAAAGAGATACGGTTGTCTTTTCACGTGTCTTGCAACTAGAGCAGTACATCTTGAAGTTACACACACTTTGACAACTGACTCATTCATCGCAGCATTTCAGCGTTTTACGGCTAGAAGAGGATATCCGAAGAAGGTGTACAGTGATAATGGAACAAATCTTGTGAGCGGTGATCGTCAATTAAGACACTCGATTCAAGAATGGAACAATTCGAAAATAGGAAAATTTATGACTGAAAAAGAAATTAAGTGGAACTTTAACCCACCTCAAGCAAGTCACCGAGGAGGAGCGTGGGAGAGACTGATTCGTTCTACGAGAACTATTTTGAAATCATTAATCAAGCAACAACTTCTTACAGATGAGCAGCTTCTTACTTTGATGACAGAAGCCGAAAGGGTACTCAACGATAGACCAATAACCCCTGTTAGTGACGACCCAAATGACTTGTTAGCCTTAACTCCAAACATGTTACTATTAATGAAATCTAACAGCAGTATTCCAAAGGGAGTGTTTAAGAATGAAGACAATTATGTAAAGCGTTTGTGGAAACAAGTACAATATCTGGCTAATATATTTTGGAGAAGATGGGTCCGTGAATACATACCGTCCCTGCAAAGTCGTTCAAAATGGCAGAGGAAAACTACAGATTTGCGTGTTGGTGACATTGTGTTAGTTTCTGACGAGAATACTACAAGGGGACAATGGCCCTTAGGACGTGTTATCCAGATACGAGAAAGCCGAGATGGACATGTTAGAAGTTGTGTTGTTAAATACAAAGACACTGAATCAGTGAAATCTATTACTAAATTGTGTCTACTTGAAAGTTCACCTTAGTCATACTCATGTTGCTTATTGACATTTTAAAGTTTAAAAGCTAAGCTTTAACATTTACCATTCGAATATACATATTTTTAAGTTGGCAAAGGTCAATTTTGTCTCTTTATTGTACATGTACTTTTTATTGCGAATTTTGATGAAATTTAAGAGTAATTTCATGGCGAGGACTGTTAGAAACGTATTGATTTCTAAGTACTTCAGATTTGTGAACGTTGTTAATGGCGTCAATATGTTACGCTACTTTACGCGACGTAAGATGTTTACGTCGACGTCATCATTTTTGTTTTGTTTTGTTATTGAGAATCTCGTCATTTTAAATCTGGAACTTGATGTATTGAGACAAGTCAAAATCGGTATGTTTAATTTAACAAAATAATGCAATTGTTTTAAAAGATAATTTACAGTAAGATTTAAATTTAAAGGTACAAAATTCTAATTAGATTTATTGTGTAATTCATATATAATTTATTGATGATGTGAATGTTTTTATGTTTATTATTTATTGCGAAGTACAAATTGTAAATGAATATTTCAGAGAATCGCTTATCAACGCTTATCAACGCTTATTGACGTTTATCAAGGAAATAAAAGTTAAAGGCGCATACTCGTTTAGATTTATATTTGAAGTAGAACCCAAGTTCCCGAACAGTTATAATCTGTTAGTCGTTATTACTTTAGATGAAACAGGTCATAATGCAGTACACATATAGAACCAGGTTAAAAAACAAAAACATGGAAAAATATTCTGTGGTTTTTATTTCTGCGGTGCTGAAACTGACCGCAGAAAACGCAGAAATAAAGTCACCGCAGAAAAAACCACTTATACAATAATACGTAACACCTTTTTCTCTGCGCATGACACTGTTTGCCAAAACTTTTGAAATATTTGTCCTTAAGGAATCACAATTTGTATTTTTACTCTTCTGTCACTTTTTGCCACAGTTAGCAGGACACAGATATTTGCCTGCACGTTCCATACAGTAAGTTTTTATCCCTTGTTCATTCTTTTTTACTCCTGTCTACTTTTCTCCTTTTTGCTTGGCTTCGTATTTTGAAGTTCAGCAATTTCATCAAGGTTTATCTCTTTAGATACGTTGTTGTTTTCATCAGTTTCTGATCTGGGATTTTCTTCAGAATATATTTCCAATCAGGATCTCGTACTTTATCGTCATAATCAACTATTTTATCAGAATCGCTTAGATTTTCACCTTCAGACCCTATTACTTGGTTAATAGCACCACTTGGTAAATCCTCTGCGAATATATTTGGTATGTTTTGTACTTAAGCTACAGACTCAGAGTTTTGCTGTGACGTAGATGGCTGAGAGACATGTACAGAATTTTCACACGATAGTTTTGTTGCTGTGTAATCACTTGTAATAAATTTTGTATCGTTTAATTATTTTGCCATTTTCAATCGTAAGTGCTCTTTTGTTTCAGAATTTTCAAATGATAGTTTTGCCATGGGTTCTCACTTGGAATAAATCTGGCTTCATTTATTTTGCCATCTTTAATTGTAAATCCTCTGTTTGTTTCAGACTTTGATTGAAACTTATCTTCATCTTTGATTGAAACTTATCTTCATTTGATTTTAGCGACATTCACTAAAAGTTCTCCCCAAGAAAACATTTTCCCTTTTATTGTCTAATATTATATATGTGCACACTCAGATTTTTATATTGCCTACAGAGTCCACTCCACAATAAGATATTGTACTTGATCCAACAACCCATACAATACTCTCTCCTTTTGTCAGAACATAACGAAACTTGTATTAGAGTCTCTCTCTTTAGTCTTATCATGGAATATTTATTTTTCTGATAAATTCTAATGGTATAAACGTCTGATCCTTTCACACTAAACTAAATCTTTGTTGTTATTCTTGTAGTGCAGTAATTTTTCTTTAGATTTTTTCTTTAGATTTTCTAAGAACTTGTAAATCTAAATCTGTTTGTACTGATGACCTAGATTTACCAGGACTGTTTCCCTGATATGAAAAAGGATGTAAGTAATAAACATGTTTTGGTTTGTATAGAAATGTGAACATTTAAGAGTATGACAAGATCACATGATAGCCATTTGCATGTTACAGCTACTTTGTAGTAGGAGACACAACAATCATTAACAAACAAAACAAATTTTGTTAGTCCCCTACCGGTTTACCGGAGGGGACTTTAGGTTTACCCTCCGTCCGTCTGTCTGTCCGTCCGTCTGTCTGTCAGTCCGTCCACAAAACTGGATCCTGCGATAACTTGAAAAGAACTGAAAATATTTTTATGAAACTTGGTATATGGATAGATGGCAGTATGGAGATTATGCACGTCTTTTTCTTTTCTTCCTATGTTGAAAATTCTGGTTGCTATGGCAACAAATAGGCTAAAAATATGGCAAATTTTACATATAAACTGGATCCAGTGATAACGCAAAAAGTACTGGAAATATTTTTATGAAACTTGACATATGGGTAGATGGCAGTCTTGGAATTATGCACGTCTTTTTCTTTTCTTCCTATGTTGAAAATTCTGGTTGCTATGGCAACACATATACTGAAAATATGGCAAATTTTACACATAAACTGAATCCAGTGATAACTCAAAAAGTACTGGAAATATTTTTATGAAACTTGAAATATGGGTAGATAGCAGTCTTGAGATTATGCATGTCTTATCTGTTCTTCCTATTTTGAAAAAATATCAGTTGCCTTGGCAACAAATAGGCTTAAAACATGGCAAATATAACAATATTTGTGATAAGTCAAAAAGAGCTGAATTTTTTTATGAAATTGTATCTTTAATTCAAGAGTTATCTCCTCTTTAAGAATTTTTCTTTTAAAATGTTATATTTTGGTAACAGGGATGTTTCAAATATTAACTTTAGAGTGTCCTTCAGTCCGTCTGTCTGTCTGTTCATAAAAAATGTTTCCTGTGATCACTTTTAAAGAACTTTTCCAACAAGTTTACTTAAAATAGAGAAAAATTGAAACATAAGTGAATGGCCAATGGCCCTTCAGAATGTTGATGGGGTTCTAACTGGTAGGGGACTTATGGATTGCTTGCAATACTATGATAATTGCTTGTTATTCAAGGGCTATTACTCAGTCAAAACTCATCCAACCAGAAAACCCATTTAATATATGCAATCACTTGAGGTACAAATGAATCCTGAAAAGTTTTATTTAAATTGCATTAGAAATATAAGAGAAGTTGTGTGAACAAAACTTTAAAAAAAATAAAATCATTAAAGGGCTACAATCATTTTAATTTTGAAATACCAACAATATGCACAACTAAACTTAGTACTGATCATTCCTCTAAAGTTTGGATGAAATTGCACCAGTAGTTTCTGAGAATAGTCCGGACAAGCTTCTTTGTAGATGACAACATACTTTTTATGTTAACCTCTTTATTCAAGGGCCATAACAACAGAAACAATTCTTTGATATTTTTGCCATGCTTGATACCATTGAGATACTGTTTCACCTCTTAACGTTCTGATTCACCAGATCTTTTCTTATTAAAAAACACCATCTGTGAAAGAGATACTTAAACATAGTTTCCTCCATTCTGTTTCTGTGGCTTCTGACTTTGTAAATTTCTCA
>NW_026866509.1:0-56508 GCF_026571515.1 Ruditapes philippinarum | reverse complement strand
AAACGAGGGCCCCTTTCTGACCCCATTTTTTTAAACAATTTTAAAAAGAAGAATGCTGAAATTTTAAAATGTTAAAAAAAATTTATTTTTTTCGGAGTTAGTAAGAAGGGATTTTTGGGTATATTTACAATATAAAAATATGAAAAAACAAAATCAAAGGAAAGGCGGCGTTCAATGAACGCAACCCCCCCCCCCATGACCCAGCAAAAGAACCAATGGCAAGGAGCCCAGGCGGACCCCAAACATAAAAAGGGACGGGCAACGGACACGGTTAATCATTAAATGATAAATAATTTGTAACTTGATTAATGAATTAAAAAAGAAAATAATAATAGGCCCACAAAGGGGACAAGGGGAGGGGACCGGGGAAGGGGGGGGGGGGGTTAATCAAAGAAGAAATAAAACTAGAGGCAATGGGGAAATAAAAGACATCTCAGTTATCCAAGAATGCGTTAAAATGTGTAACACAAGCTGTCTACAGGAGCAATTACAGAAAAAATACAAATAAATTTAGAAAAATTTGAAAACCAGAACAATGGTAAATAATAAACCCACATTTCTCAGAAGCTCTTTCTGTAGTAGGAAAAAAAGTAACAACATTTGCAGAAAATGAAGAACAATGAAGTCCAAAAAAATAAAAATGTGTTTACCATAAAGACAGACAAGAACAGTTGAAAAAAGTGAAGAGCAACATTCTCCAAATACAATATGTTTTCAAAAAAGACAAACAACAACATTTTGAAAAAAGTGAAGATCAACATTCTCAAAAATCAACTTGTTTACCAAAAAGATAAAAAAGAAGTTGTAAAAAGTGAAGAGCGACATTGTCCTTCTCCAAAATCAACTAGTTTACCAAAATAACATACAAGAACAGTTGGAAAAAGTGAAATATGATAAACAAGATCAACAAAGAAAGGCGGCGTTCAATGAACGCAACCCCCATATGACCCAGCCACAAAGAACCTGTGGCAAGGAGCCCAGGCGGACCCCAAACAAAAACAGGACAGGGCAAAGACAGAGGCAGGACGGGTTAATCATTAAATGATAAATAATAGTAATAATTAGGAATTTAAAGAAAAGAATATGCCCACAAAGGGGAATGGGGACAGGAGACCGGGGAAGGGGGGGGGCGTTAATCAAAGAAATAAAAACTAGAGGCAATGGGGAAGATACTTACCCTGGACGAGAAAAACAACAAGGGAACAAGCAAAAGTGTCAGCAAAACAGTAAGAAACGACATAGACATACATCTGAGGATCTGAGGAACACAGAGGGGCGCCGCCTTGGAACGGTCAGCAGCATAATAACTGCTGGGGAGTTTAAACCGGTTAATGGTGCACCAAACATTGTTCTTCTCCAAAATCAACTTGTTTACCAAAAAGACAAAAAAGAACAAAAAAAAAAACAAAAAAACAAAAACAACAAAAAACTTTATTAACCTGTCTGACAATTAAGTGAAAATCCAGCATGAGTTGCCAGTACTTGCATTTATGATCTACTTTTGTTGTTTGTTTTTTCTTTCTCTAAGCAGTGAAGAACTACTTTCGTAAAAATCACAATTACCAACGAGAAAATTCATTCATAATTGATTATAAACACGGCGTTATTGTGCGAATGCACGATTTTCACGAGCTCTTACTTTTATTTTAGATTTATTACTAAGAATGCAGCGGCGTACCTTTGTGTGAACATTCTGTTATTTTCTCTACTGTTGTTGTTTTTGTTCTACCCTAACATGTCATATTTGAGCAGTATTTTTGTTTTGTTTGTTCTATAACCAGTGTTGGTAAATAATATAATTATATGCATTGTGAGAATGTGAGCCTGCAACATTTTCAATTTTGTCGTGTTGGGCTTACGTTGGGAGACGTACCCCATGCAACATCTTAAACTCCCCAGCAGTCATTATTATGCTGCTGACCGTTCCAAGGCGGCGCCCCACTGTGTTCCTCAGATGTATGTCTATGTTGTTTCATACTGTTTTGGTGACACTTTTGCTTGTGTCCCTTGTTGTTTTCTCGTCTACGGTAAGTATCTTCCCCATTGCCTCTAGTTTTTATTTCTTTGATTAACCCCCCCCCTTCCCCCGGTCTCATGTCCCATTCCCCTTTGTGGGCCTGTTATTATTTTCTTTGAATTCTTAATCAGTTACAAATTATTTATCATTTAATGATTAACGTGTCGTTGCCCTGTCCTTTTTATGTTTGGGGTCCGCCTGGGCTCCTTGCCATTGGTTCTTGTTGCTGGGTCATATGGGGGTTGCGTTCATTGAACGCCGCCTTTCCTTGTTGATCTTGTTTTTCATATTTTATGTTTCTCAGTTAATTAGATTCGCTAGAGCTTGTAGCAACGTAAAGGATTTCAACGAGCGGAATATTTTTATTACCAGCAAGCTTCTAAAACAGGGCTACCGCTATCATAAATTACGGAAATATTTTACTAAATTTTACAATCGTAACTTTGATTTAATTTCCAAATTCAATAGTGATTTAAAAACTCTTCTGCGACAAGGGATTAGCCAGCCTGGTTTTTATGGCGATGTGATTTACAAACTTCGTAAGATTTTGGGTCATGGTAATTTTTCTGCTGTTTTTACTAAAATCATTAAACGTTTCGTTAACAGAGGTTATGACCCTACTATTTTAAGACAAACTGCATGCTTAGTGTTCAACCCTTTTGCAGTTGGACACTATGCTTTCCTCTTTTGATTGCATCTGACGGACCAAGTGGGAGACTCTATGATGGATAGTTCGTAAAGCCCTTTGGGACTGAATTGTCTTAAAATATGAAAAACAAGATCAACAAGGAAAGGCGGCGTTCAATGAACGCAACCCCCATATGACCCAGCAACAAGAACCAATGGCAAGGAGCCCAGGCGGACCCCAAAATATGAAAAACAAGATCAACAAGGAAAGGCGGCGTTCAATGAACGCAACCCCCATATGACCCAGCAACAAGAACCAATGGCAAGGAGCCCAGGCGGACCCCAAACATAAAAAGGACAGGGCAACGACACGTTAATCATTAAATGATAAATAATTTGTAACTGATTTTTGGGACTGAATTGTCTTAATGTTCGTCTTCTGCCTTGCTTCGTCGGGCCCTTGTAGGTGATTTTCTTGTTGCTCTGTCTTCCTTTAGGACATTGAGTACTTTTGTTATGGTCATTGGGTTTACTTTTATATGTTTCTACATGATCATTTTAGTGTTTTACTTATTTAACCTTTTGTAACCATGACAACTGTTAGAATTTCACTTGGCGGGGATTCATTTTATTTACACTGTCTCGTTTATAGGAACATGGTGGGGCTAAGAGCGAGGTTTGGTGCACCATTAACCGGTTTAAACTCCCCAGCAGTCATTATTATGCTGCTGACCGTTCCAAGGCGGCGCCCCACTGTGTTCCTCAGATGTATGTCTTATGTTGTTTCATACTGTTTTGGTGACACTTTTGCTTGTGTCCCTTGTTGTTTTCCGTCTACGGTAAGTATCTTCCCCATTGCCTCTAGTTTTTATTTCTTTGATTACTCCCCACCCCCTCCCCCGGTCTCCTGTCCCCTTTGTGGGCCAATTTTTATTTTCTTTGAATTCCTAATCAGTTACAAATTAATTATCATTTAATGATTAACCTGTCCGTGCTCTGTCTTTGCCCTGTCCTGTTTTTGTTTGGGGTCCCCCTGGGCTCCTTGCCATTGGTTCTTGTTGCTGGATCATGTGGGGGTTGCGTTCATTGAACGCCGCCTTTCCTTGTTGATCTTGTTTATCATATTTTCTTCAGGGATTCTGTATTTATCTATTGTATGTGCAGAGGAGCATCTGAGTTCCCCCACAATCGGAAGAATACTTATATATACCTATTGTATAATTATTGTATCATTTATGTTATAGACTTTTTATACCGGAAACTATTATAGCTACAAAATATTGTTAAAAAATTTTGGAAACAAAGTGATCCCTCGGAAGCAATAATCACAACAAAATAACATAAGAATTGCAGACTCGGTTTGATTGAGTCTGTACATGAGGGATAATGAATAAGTGCAGCATCCCTCACGCCCCCTAGCACCGGCTTGAGCGGTACTCAATTCTCGACACTTTATAGTGCTGGCATCAATGATCCCGAAGGACCAGAAAACCTCCTGTTGTATACTATGATATACCTGAGTGAAATAAAGTTTCCTGTCCTTTTTATGTTTGGGGTCCGCCTGGGCTCCTTGCCATTGGTTCTTGTTGCTGGGTCATATGGGGGTTGCGTTCATTGAACGCCGCCTTTCCTTGTTGATCTTGTTTTTCATATTTTATCTGTCTGTAAAAAGTGAAGACCAACATTGTCCTTCTCCAAAATCAACGTGTTTACCAAAACGACAAAAAAAGAACAGTTGTAAAAAGTGAAGACCAACATTGCCCTTCTCCAAAGTGTTCATCTGAAGAAATTACTGTAAGTACATGTAAGAGAAAGAATTTGAAAAAAGGCAAATATAAGGCAAAGCCCTGAAAAAACAATCTGAAGAAGATAATGAAACTGATGGATGTTGCGTTTGCATTAAATTTTACTGGATATGCTGTGATCTTTGTAGCCATTGGTACAATAGACATTTTGTTAATTTAATTGACGAAAAAGATTGGGATTACTTTTCAAGTGAAGATGCTATTTACACACGCCTACTTTGTCAGTGATAAAAACAAAAGGTCATAAATAAAATAAAATAATTTTACACATTTTTAATTATATTTTAAAATTTACATAACGATTTCATATTTTGATGATATCATAACTGAAGTATTTAGCACATATCTTTTCCTGGCAAACTGTATACTTGAAGTTAAAGCACTAAAATAATATACCGGTATATATATTTAACTTAATCTAATGAACAATAACTGTTTAATTTTTAATTGTCATGTCGATATGCCTTATTTGATATTTCACAGTATTTTTTATTTTTATTTACTATGAGCAATGATTTCCTACCTTACATGTAGAACAGTAATCATTTATTTTAAAGCTTACTTAATTCTTTTGCATGTATGTTGCTCCACTGCTAACTGCTGCATTACACTTCCTTGATATGGGATTTTCCCCAAGTGTAATTGCATTGGTTGTCCGGCAGTATGTTAGGTAGTCAGGATTGGCATTATCTCCATTGTGGGTTCTCCTTTGTTGCGAAAATATGTTGCGTTCATTGAACGCCGCCTTTCCTTGTTGATCTTGTTTTTCATATTTCAATAGCGTGGCTATTTATTCTTGCAGGTACAATTGAAATGTAGCTACTGGCATGCGAGCAGTTCCCGTACAAAAATCGTAGTTACTTAAACATTATTTTTTTATTTACGCTCACTTACCAAAATTTGAATGTTACACATCAATATTCGGCTCGTCACACAAATCATGGAAATTCCATCATGTTCTAAACATAGAATAACCCTTAGTTATGAGGCCTCATATGGGGTACCGAAATTATCCATTATTTTGTATGAAGAGAAGTAGTTCCCGTACATAAGATTTAACCCATTATAATTATACAATTTTATTATATCGGACCTATTTTTCATTTATAATTGTTGAACAGACCATTTTCTAAGAGATAAACAGATGTTATTCAGGAAATAGAAAGTAGACTAAACGCGTGTATCTATTACCCGGTACCGTTACCCCAAACGCATTCACATGCGATGGCATGCTTGTATGCATGATATTTTACGCATCAAAGCCATAAAATTATTTTATATAGTAATATAGGTCAAAATTCCGATAATTAAACAAGTTTTTATCACATTGCCTTCTTATCCGTAAACAGGTGGTATTAGTGGAAAACCCTTTAACATGCCTCACGTGTAAGTATGTTTGCGCATGCGCGCAAGTACGGAATCCCCCAGATAAAACGGTCACGTTTTGACAACGCACAGGTGAAAGTGATTTAAAATGAGACTTTTTATACGTACTGCCGAACTGACACTTAGATTTTGTCTCGTTTATGTATGTGCTTGATTTGAAATGAATTTTTGAAGAATGCATGTAAAAATCAAGCGTTTAAATGAAAAATACGGGTACTGCTTCTGTACGGGAACTGCTCGCATGCCAGTAGAGGTTAAAGATTGTTGACACATTTTATCAAAGCCTAACAGACAGGATATAATATCGTCTTTTGTTTGGTATGAAATTAAAGATTTTTCTTTGTTTGTACTGTCGCTGCTGTAAAACTTAGTTTCCCATTCTTTAAACAAATCAAGGATTTTCGTAAAACGTAGAGTCTTGTGTCAGATGTTTTATTGAGAAGTTCAATGGTACTGTCAAGATCACTGGCTGTGTCTTTTTCTAGGGTTTGCTGGTATTGGATAATAAGATGGGGCATATTATTATCTTAAACTTCTTCTGCAAGTATATTCCTCATTTTCAATTGTGAATTCAAAAAACAGTGATCTTGAGTAAGCTTCTGATGAATTTTAAATGTATTAACAGATATTTCCCATTGATATGCTTTGATCCAGTGATCCCAAATGATGTTCTTGTTGTTAAAATAACAAGAATAAAGATCAACAAGGCAAAGGCAACGTTCACAGGACGCCACCCCCGGCCACACCCAAGTAGGACACCCAGAAGGCACCAAACAACAACCTGGAGTGGACACAAAGATGTAGTAATTTTTTATGTGATTTCAAAATCCCACTTTTAGAGATATTATTTCTTATCTTTTTAATCATATGTGAGTAGTCCATTATTACACTTATCTTTGGTTTATGTGGGGAAAATACATTAGGCAGTAACATGCTGGTCATTGCTTTTGATGTTTTACATTCAGGAAGAAGAATTTCATTAACTGTCTGTTGTTTTGTGCACCGTCTAAACTTAAATACGTACCATTAAATCCATGTATGCCTAATTTCTTTACAGAATTCTGGAAACAAAGTGATCCCTCGGAAGCATTAATCACAACAAAATAACATAAGAATTGCAGACTCGGTTTGATTGAGTCTGTACATGAGGGATAATGAATAAGTGCAACATCCCTCACGCCCCCCTAGCACCGGCTTGAGCGGTACTCAATTCTCAACACTTTATAGTGTTGGCATCAATGATCCCGAAGGACCAGAAAATATAACAACACTGAAGTGAAGTACGGGGCAACTTTTTACGGCTGCCACACAGCACTTGACACCTGCTGTTGTGAAGTACAAAATTCTGGAAACAAAGTGATCCCTCGGAAGCATTAATCACAACAAAATAACATAAGAATTGCAGACTCGGTTTGATTGAGTCTGTACATGAGGGATAATGAATAAGTGCAACATCCCAACAGCTTTCCAAAATATCAAATACAACTCTGTTGGACTTGTTTGTGATGTTTGTTCTGCTTAAGCCGGTGCTAGGGGGCATGGACGGTAACTTGCACTTTCCAGTACCGTCCATGAACAGGCTCAATCAAACCGAGCCTGCAACATTTTCAATTTTGGCGTGTTGGGCTTTCTTTAGGGATTCTGTATTTATCTATTTTAAGATTACATCCGTGTTATTTGTGCCGTGTGGCGGCTGTAAAAAGTCTCCCCGTACATTTAATCAATGATGTTATATTTTCGATCCTTGAAGATCGTTCAGCACGACATTATTGTTGTGCTCGTGGTATTCTTAGTTTCAATTTTTCGGCATTTTCTAGTTGGGTGGTTCAAATATTCCTACTTGAATAATGTTGAATCACCCTTAGGATATGTTGCCTGCTTTTTAAATTTGTCTTTAACGTCTTATCTGTGATACGCAAAAAATAACAAGAACAAAGATCAACAAGGCATAGGCAACGTTCACAGGACGCCGCCCCCGGACACACCCAAGCAGGACACCCAGAAGGCACCAAACAAGCACCCGGAGTGGACACAAGGGCGAGACATGTAATGTGAAAGAATATAAACAAAAACAGGCCCATAAGGGAATTAAAGGGAAAAGGGCTGTACGGGTGAAAAGGTGGGGAGGGGGTTAAAATGGAAGGGGGGAGAGAAAATACCTACCGTCAACGACAATCCAACGAGACAGACATCACAAAACATGTAAACATCCAAAAACAAGTAACATTACAGACAAGAAAAACACGTGAAGGAACTCAAAGGGGTACCGCCTTGGAACGGTCAGTGGTGGTTAAACCACTGGGGAGTTGTAAAAAGTCTCTGGCGGCTGTAAAAAGTCTCCCCGTACATTTAATCAATGATGTTATATTTTCGATCCTTGAAGATCGTTCAGCACGACATTATTGTTGTGCTTGTGGTATTTTTAGTTTCAAGTTTTCGGCATTTTCTAGTTGGGTGGTTCCAATATTCCTACTTGAATAATGTTGAATCACCCTTAGGATATGTTGCCTGCTTTTTAAATTTGTCTTTTGACGTCTTATCTGTGATACGCAGGCTTCATAACCTCCGATCCCCTTTCAAAATTCCATTTTATTTAGTTCCGCCCATTGTTTTCTCGTTTAGGGCACACGCTTTTTATTACTTGGGGACCATACGCCGCTTTTCATGGAATGGCACGGAAGTGTCACATTGAAGGTTCCATGATAACCGCCGTATGAACACATCTGCGGATGTTTCTAAATTCAAAATTTTACTATTTCACGTTTAAATGTTGAATTCTGCTTAAGCCGGTGCTAGGGGGCGTGGACGGTAACTTGCACTTTCCAGTACCGTCCATGAACAGGCTCAATCAAACCGAGCCTGCAACATTTTCAATTTTGCCGTGTTGGGCTTTCTTTAGGGATTCTATATTCATCTATTTTTTAAACCGGTTTTAGGCGCGCCAAACCTCACTCTTAGCCCCAATATGTTCCTGAATGACACGAAAATGTATATAAAATTAATCCCCGCCAAGTGAAATTCTAACAATGGTCATGGTTACATTAGACAAAATAAATAAAACACATACAAAATTATGTTTCATAACCTCTGATCCCTTTTCAAAATTCCATTTTATTTAGTTCCGCCCATTGTTTTCTCGTTTAGGGCACACGCTTTTTATTACTTGGGGACCATACGCCGCTTTTCATGGAATGGCACGGAAGTGTTACATTGAAGGTTCCATGATAACCGCCGTATGAACACATCTGCGGATGTTTCTAAATTCAAAATTCTACTATTTCATGTTTAAATGTTGAATTCTGCTTAAGCCGGTGCTAGGGGGCGTGGACGGTAACTTGCACTTTCCAGTACCGTTCATGAACAGGCTCAATCAAACCGAGCCTGCAACATTTTCAATTTTGCCGTGTTGGGCTTTCTTTAGGGATGCTGTATTTATCTATTTTTGGAAAATGAGCAACAGGAAATCTAAAATAGATAAATACAGAAACCCTGAAGAAAGCCCAACACGACATAATTGAAAAAAATGTTGCAGGCTCGGTATGATTGAGCCTGTTCATGGACGGTACTGGAAAATGCAAGTTACCGTCCACGCCCCCTAGCACCGACTTTAGCAGGATTCAACATTTAAACACTAAAATGGTGAAATTTTGAATTTAAAAACATCCGCAGATGTGTTCATACGGCGGTTTTTATGGAACCTTCAATGTGACACAGTAGTGTCATTCCATGAATAGCGGCGTATGGTCCCAAAGTAAAATAATGCGTGTGCCTTAAACGAGAAAACAATGGGCGGAACTAAATAAAATTGAATTTTGAAAGAGGATCTGAGGCTATGAAGCCTGCATATCACAGATAAGACGTCAAAAGACAAAATTAAAAAGCAGGCAACATATCTATCCTAAGGGTGATTAAACAGTATTCAAGAAGGAATAATTGAAAAAGGCCAAATACAAGAAACTAAAAATACCTTGTTAAATGTATACACAACAATAATGTCGTGCTGAACGATCTTCAAGGATCGAAAATATAACATCATTGATTAAATGTACGGGGATACTTTTTACAGCCGCCACACGGCACAAATAACACGGATGTGACAATGAAATAAAGAAATATAGAATCCCTGAAGAAAGCCCAAACCTAACTGACCTATAAAAAGTAGCTGTAAAACGTGAGTAGCAAGTAGTCTTTTCCACAAAGTTTGTCAAAATAAATTGATTCTGGACAAAATTGCACAAACCCAATAAGCTCAAATTCTTCGCCAACCTTTTTTAATTGTAGGTCATCTTGTATAGTCATTTCATCTATTGTAAGCCCTCCCTGATATCTCGCAGGTGGTACCTTTTGAATTTCAGCTTCATTCTTCATCCATTGAAGCACATCATTGTTAAAATAGATAAACCTGCACTTTGGTCACCTTTGTTTTTATATCTTATTATTTGAGTTGTTGATGGTAAGATTAAGTATTTGCTTTTAGATAAATATTCATATTTTTTTGGAGATCTACAGTACATTGACAGACATAGTCGTATTATCTCAGGATTCCATCTGCGAGCTTGTGCTGAAATGTTGTTATTTTTAAGCTGTGATAAGAGAAGTGCCTTCATTTTGTCATTTAAATTTAACTTTTCAAGAAAATATGTATCAGTCACTTCATTTAAAACTTTACTTTTTCATGATCTTTGTTGGTAAGCTTGACTGCATAAGTATGATCAAAGTCTATAACTGTTTGTATTTCAGGTTGTCTGGGAACTTCTGGAGGTTGAAGTGAGTTACGGGCAGGATTACATTCTAGTGTTGGGAGTTTTTCTTTCCATTTAACACAAATGTACACTTTTGTAAGTTTCGCCCAATATTCTTTGTTGCGAGCACTTTTTATAATGACACCCTTGAAAACTTGCTTCATTGCTTTTCCTATTTCTCTTCCATTATAGCCGCATTATAGTTTCTTTTCTATTTCTGTTAAGTATACTTGCCCATTTTTATCTAGGATAATGTTCTCTTTTATCCTAAATAAAATATAAAACATGCACATTTTATAAAATTTGTAATTTTAAAACAATACTTGTAGATTAAAAACTATTTAAAGATAGTGTTTACTGAGTTAAAATGAGTAATTCTAACACGACCGGGGTTTTCACTATTGAACATAGAAAAATCGAAAGTGTGTATTATTATGTAATAAAATCAAAGTTTGACGTTCTATATTTAGACGTATGACGTAATCATTATACGCGTGACGTAACCACTCAAATTGTGACATGATGAAAATAAGTACGAAAACAAATCAGGTGCAATTTAGGATAATATCATGTACGGTAGCATTTATTTGTCGATGTCGAGTTAGAATCGAAATAATATATCCAATATATAATATATCTAAAACAGTGATTTTATCCCAACCGAACTTCATACAGTGATTTTATTGAGCGATAAAATCACTGTTTTAGATATATTATTTCTTAAACAGGTTCATTTAAGTGTCATTATGCTCATTTCTATATGCCCGTCTGAAAAACAGATCATATTATAGGAACACCACTGGCGTGTGGTGGAGCGGCGACCAATTTTGCTTGAACTATTTAATTTTGGCATGTGTCATGAAAACTATTTTGTACTAAAGATCATTCAACAACACAGTGGCAAGAATATATTCTAAACTTGCTTGCCAACTAACACTTCTTACCCATAATTGGCAAATTTTTTAGTGACATTGGTATTTTTAGACAATGTTTTTAATATTTCATTGTGAAGTTCAACTAAACCAATTATTTACTACATGCCTTTCGGTCGTTTATAGATTGAAATATATCAGTGAAATATAAAACTGATAATTGCACTATTCGAAACACTGTTTCGAATTTAAGCCCTTTAAGTTGTTTCAATGATAAACTAGCGTGCACAGTACTGGAACCAACTTAATGACGTCGTAAATTACGTCATGTTGTATTATTATTTGGCGCGCTTTGTATTAAGTGTTAGAATAAAATATCTTTAAGCGTTTCCTTGCATATAATAAAAATAAAATTTGTTTAGTTTAGTGTAAGATCAAAATATATTTCACCTCGTTAATACCAGAAGTTAATATTTCACTCGTGGCTGCGCCAATGGGTGAAATATATTCCGATCTTACATTGAACTAAACAAATATTCTCTAGATATCTTTCTAAAGATAAACTGTATAAATTGTGATTGACTATTAGTATACATAGGAAAATGCTACTGTAACAGTTAAATTGTAAATTTTCTTAAATTATAAACAACTGCCCCATTCCTTATATACATGGAATGTTACAAATACATTTTGTCGGTTATATATAGAATTTTTCATGGGTCACATCAGTTGTTTATCATTTATGCATGGTACTTTATAAAATAGATAGGAATTATGGCAAAATTTAAACATCTTTTTACACTAACTATATAACCTTGGAAATAAGAATTGTTCATTTTATATGTAAGTAAAAATCTGTTCTAAATCTGTATTACTATTTTCATTTTCAGATTAACCCACCTTTCCTCATTGGATCATTTCGACTTTAGAAGGAGATTATTGAAATATTTTGGATGTGGTAAATACAGTGGAACATCTTCGTATCATTGATATCCATATCATTGAATTTATAATGGAGTAGGACTGCTTGATAGAATTTCATTGAAAGTATATATGTCAACAGACATTCACCTGTAAAACATAAAAAAGTGTATGTATACCATGGCTGGACAGATGACAGCGTTGCGTAACTGATCTCTTTAAAGTTTGTGTTTAGAAAAATAATTTTGGCTATACATTTTTGATTGTGGGATTTACTTCTAACTTCTATTTTTTTTTCATCCACTTCATTGTATTTGATAAGGTTCTAATTTCAGCAGCAATATTTTCAGAATAATCTGCAACTGATATTATTTTGTTAATTTGATATTTCAGCTCACCTGTCACAAAATGACATGGTGAGCTTTTGTGGTCGCTTTTCTTTACTTTTAACAACATCTTGCCATAAACCGCTAAGCCAATTTCATCCAAACTTCTTTGGAATATTCCTTTGGTGGTCAACTTTAAAAATTGTTCAAAGAATTAAATTCCATGGTAACCGAAATAAAAAACTTAAAAATCCTCTTTTAAAAACCAAAATAGCTACAACTTAGATATTTGGCATGAAACATCGTCTAGTCAGTTCTACCAAGTTTGTTCCAGTAAGAGCCCTGGGGTCAAATTTGGCCATGCCCAAAGGGGTCATTGATATTCCTTATATGTATATAGCCAAAAAAAAAAAATCTTCTTTTAAAAATCCAAAAAAAATATTTTAAAAATCCAAAAGAACTAGAGCTAAGATATTAAGCATGAAACATCTTCTTATGGGTTTCTACCAAGTTTGTTCAAATAAAAGCCCATGGGTCAAAATTGGTCCTGCCCCGGGGGTCATTCATTTCCCTAATATGTATTTAGTAAAAACTTAAAAATCTTCTATTAAAAAATCAAAAATAGCTAGAGCTTAGATATAAAGCATGAAACATCTTGTAGTGGGTGTCTACCAAGTTTGTTCAAATAAAAGTCCTATGGTCAAAATTGGCCTCGCCCTGGTTTGTCATTGATTTTCCTTGTATGTACCAGCTTTTTGAACTTATGTTTTCCCTTAGCAAAAGCAACTAGTAATGATTTTGAATTTGCACTATTTCAGATACAGATATGAACTGCTTTTGTTTATGGTTTACAATATTACTTGTTCCTTGTTATGGAGAGCTTTTACATACAGGTGAGCGATTTCTGGGCCATCAAAGCCCTCTTGTTGTGTCCACACTTTAGAGGGGGGCATTTAGATATACCTTTGTCCGTCCGTCCATACGTTTTCATTTTATGTCGCATGTAGCTCAAAAAGTATTTCACATAGAGTCATTAAACTTAACAGGAATGTTGATCAGCATGTGTAGTTGTGCAATTGGGTATTTTCGTGTAGATATATTTAGTATTTGTAGAGTTATTGCCCTGGACTTTGTAAAAATTTACAACTTTCAACTTGTGTATCACGTAGTATTTGACATACGGTCGTGAAACTTGACAGAAATTTTGATCAGCATGTGAAGTTTTGCATATAGGTTTTCGCTTCTGAATTGATGTTTTGTCCAAGTTATTGCACTTGATTAAGTGAACATTTTCTCATGTGTCTTGCGTTGTTCCAAATATATTTAACCTAGAGTCATGAAACTTAATAGGAATGTTGGTCAGCATTATGTAGTTGTGCACCTTGGATTTCGCTTGTGGTTTATCCTGTATTTGTAGAGTTATTGCCCTTGACTTAGTAAAAACAGTTTTATTATGTTTTGTTATTTGTTCCATCAGTGCTTGAGTAAGAATCAGTCAAATTTGCAGGAATTATGATCAATATCACTGTGAAGCTAATCACCTTGGATTTTGCATGTGGATTTTTTTTTTTCAGTTTTTTTACAGTTATTGCCCTTGACTTGGTATAAATTTGCATTTTTCAACTTGTTAATGTATAGCTCAAAAATTGTTTGACCTTTAGGCCTGAAAGTTTAAAAGAATGTTGGCCAGCATGTGTACTTATGCACCTTGGGATTTGCTTGTGGATATATTCAGTATTTGTTAAGTTCTTTTTTAAAAAAAGATTATTAGTTTTCAACTTGTGGCACATGTAGCCCAACAAAAAAATTTACCTAGAGTCATAAAATTGACAAATAGTGGAGTGTTTGGGCACCCGTGTCCTATGGACACATTTCTAGTTTTTATTACTGCATCGATTAATTAAAACTTCAAATATATGTTCCATGTTATCATTTATATATATATGAGAAGGTTTATAGTTGAAATATTCAGAATTTTGTAACACATATTTGTTTTTATTTTCTTTCGACAACAACTTTTGTTAATAACAGATTAATTGTACATTTAACATATTTCCCAATCCATATTACCAAGAAATTCCAAGACAACCTGAAATACAAACAGGTATAGACTTTGATCATACTTATGCAGTCAAGCTGATCAACACAGATCATGAAAATTTAACTGAAGTTTTAAATGAAGTTACTGACACAGATTTTCTTGAACAGTTTAATTTAAATGACACAATGAAGTTACTTCTTTTATCACAGCTTAAAAATAACAGCATTTCACCAAAAGCTTGCAGATGGAATCCAGAGATAATACGACTATTTCTTGCATGTAGAACAGAACAGGGTTATATAATGTTTACACCGGTGCTAGAAAACCCTGACTTACCCCCCCCCCCATGTAAGTTGCGTGCTTTAAATGACGTCATTGTCGCGCGCCTATTATGAATGAATCGCGTTCTTAGGATGACGTCACTTAACCGTTATGAATGAAGTTGTAAGTTCATACACTACTTTAAGAAAAAATTGCGTAATGCGAATATCAGTTTTCGTAATTTCTGTTCTGAAAATAATTGATATGTAATATGCAAGAAAAGGAATCAAACACCGTCTGTCGGTACAGACAGACAGTTTTTCTGTCGGAAGTCACTCCGCTCAGATCAAAACATTCGAAGCAGAAACGCATTCAGATATTATTAAGATATTATTTACAAGTTACATCTTTGGTAATTTTGATAGCATAGTTTCTTAAATATTTAACCATTATTAATAAAGATTTAAGTAATAATTTTTGTTCTAAAAGAGTATTTGTTGCATAAATCTAAGCATCGTAGAAACTTCAGAGTTCTTTGAAAATTTAAAGAGTTGTTATAACTTATAAATCTATTTTGCAAAGAGTACATAAGTATAGTATAATTAAGATGAAATTTCCAATAAAGTAAATTTTTTATTGTTAATTTTATTGTATTTAGTTGCCAACACCTCGCATCGTACGCATACATATCTATATTTATAAAGTCGTTTCGGTAAAGTCCATTTATATGAAATATTAATTGATACGTTATTTTAACAGAAGTAATATCAATTAGAATGTATGTAGATTGTTGTAAATACTATATAAGTAGCAGATTTTGTTTTATATATTTATACAAAAATTGGTCAAGATTAAATATTATATAGTTCATTACGGTGAGTCCATAAATAAATATTGTTGAAAACTTGAAATTATCTTGGCAGTTATTTGAGAAGTTTTATATTGAAGATCCTTTATATCATCCAAAAATAAAATACAAGAATCTGATGCGGAGTCATTCTCTGATAGCCCAATCTTTGGAATTTTTGTGATCGCTTGGTATCCGTCCGAGTCCGTCATACATGTAAAATACAGAAGCTCTATACCACGAAGAACTATTCTTGTGAGTTAGCGAATAAATGCTAGTAAAATAAAAAAAACATGCAAGAGACAGCGGTACGCAACAATTGTGGTGGCAGCGGTTGGATTCGTTTCTTTATAGCGGATCCAGAGATACGAACTTTCCTGAGAAATCATTATATAGTGCCGCGGAACAATCGCCGATCATCTTTACAATAGAGAAAATTAGTCATTACAAATTATAAATTTGCATGAATTATGACGGACATTGAAGACAGTGAAACGGAAATATTTTTCAATCACAATATGAGTTCTCCAAAGTAAATGAAAACGCACAAATCGAGTCCCATTTCGAAACGAATAGCGAGCATGGACACGATAATGGCCGTAATCCGTCCTTATTATAAACGGTAATTATCGACAAAATAGTGTTGGTCAACGTGATCCACAGGATGGGATGTCGTAAACTTCAAGCATGCAAAGTGAGGAAGATCAACAGGAAAATTTTACATTAAATGAATGTATAAACGACCTCAGACTGCAACAAAAGGAAATAACTTCGGTTCTTAAACAGATGATGAATTTAGTATCAAATCAAAGTACAGCTACATGTACGTCCCAGGCACCCAATAAAACATTAAACAAGTTCTCTGAACTTGATAATCATTATACACATCACGATATAGATAGTCACAGAACTATGGAAGATTATAGCTGTCAAATTTCACATACAATACAACAAAGAGGTTATCAGAATGAGCTGAATTACCGTGAATCACATAATCACATATCAAGAACTATGGAAGGCCATAGTCGAAATAATTTTCGGACATGTGAAGGGTTAGAGAATCAACAAACGGTGGTGAATGGTTACAATGACAACTGTCATGTTACACGTAATTTTCTAACAAGAAGACAATCCCAGACAGGTGTGCAAGGTAATACGGAAGTACAGACAGGTAATATACGTGCAAGGTGTCCACCTAGTCGATTGCGCCCAAACTATGAATTTCAGCACCATATAGGCAGTGATGGATTTGGCGAGGAATTTTGAACAGAAATTCAAGAACGGCTAACTTGAGTTTAACACCCTTTGATGGTAAAGATGAGTGGGACATTTGGATCAGTCGATTTGACGCCATCGCAAAACGATGTAACTAGTATACTGAAGAAAAGCTAGATCAACTTCTACCTCGCTTACAGGGTTCTGAAGGCCAATTTGTTTTCGGACAGTTGCCTCAAGATATAATTGAGAATTACCACTTATTAATCAGGGAACTAGATAGTAGGTTCAGGGTTATACGCACTTCAAGGTCATATGCTGCTAAATTTAGCAAACGACAACAATTAGAACATGAAACTTCAGAAGAGTATGCAGCAAAACTTAAGATGTTATATGACAAAGCTCATGGATACATAGATAGAAGAACAAGGCATGAAGATCTCGTGAGAAATTTTCTAGACTGCTTACGAGTATCAGAAGGAATAAGAGGATATAGACGAGGCCGTATTTCATGTTGCAAATTATGTTCAAACAAAAGTTTATAGGAGACAAGAAGAAGGTGACAAACGAACCAAGAAAACAAGAAGAGCAAGTTATGATAGAGAAGATGATGGTAATGACTAAAATAAAATAAGACAACTGAAAAGAGGAAATGATAAGTTGTTGGCTAGGAATACAGAAAATATGACTCGGTGCTCAGGCAGAAAAACAGATGAAAATACTAGAAACGAAGAAAAAAATTGAGTAAAGTTCTAGAACAAATTCTAACAGAAATAACTAAGTTTAATCATACAAATAATATGAGTGTAAATAAAGATAAGACAAAAGACAAGAAAAGCATTGTATGCTTTAACTGTGGAAAACAAGGACACATAGCTAGGGAGTGTAGAAAAAATAGACGTGGACCTGAAACAGATGGAAACCAACGACAAAAATATTCGTCTAATTATGCAACTTATCGTGAGGTACACATCAGCACAAATCCTTTAAACAGGAGTGGACCGGCTCTCGGGGCCAAAGAGCGGTCCGAGACCCAGTAAGAGGCCAACAGTCTGAGACTGACGTCTGTACGGAGCAAAAAGAACAAAAGCATAATAACGCTATAATAAAGCAAGGACCAATAAGAAGGCAACGTGAGTTATGTCCAGGTATTTATATTAAAGGAGAAGACGAAAATATACCGGTAAGGTTTACAACAGACACAGGGGCATCGGCTACAGTATAAGCAACAAAACTTGAGGAAAATAAAAAAACCAACACTGCGAAAATCAGCATGCTTATCGGGAGCAGAAGGCTTACCACTTAATGTATTGGGAAAAGCAGATTTAAACTTCAAGTTAGATACGCTTGAATTTAAGGGTGAAATGATAGTTGCAGATATTGAAGATGAGTGTTTGGTTGGTTGGAATCGATATATTACAGAATAGCAAGAAGGGCCCCGCAGATCTAATGATAAGCAAAGGACTCATAGTTTTCGATTAACATAAGATACGCTGCTCACAAATAGGTCTACCAGAAAGCATAAGGAAGGTTACAGCTGCAGATGATTTTACAATACCAGCCATGTCAGAAGCCGTTATAGATGTATTTGTCAAAAGAGACGAAAGCGACGACGATGACAAAAACGCAAATTATATTATAGAGCCAACTGAATGCTTTAAAGAAACTTATCCTTACATATGGCAGCAACATAAGTAAACTTAAATTCTTCAGCTACACAAAAGGCGAGACTTCTGAAACCCTTCTCATAAGAGTTCACAATAAAACAAGATGCAGTTATAGGAGCAGCCGAAAAGATTGTTAATATTGCTAAGGTATTAGCTATAAGTGAAAGAGTTGTTGATGATGAAAACAACTGTTGTATTAGAACGATACACTTGAGTGAGCACAAAGAAGATGTCTCACAGATTTTTGAAACAAACATCGGAGCAAACATCGCTGTACCAAAACATGTTTAAGAATTATTCGCAAAAGCTAGTAAAGGTATGTCTGACACTGAGATAGCACTGCTTGCAAAACTTTTAAATACATTTTCAAAAGACGAGTGGGATATTGGCTTAACAAATCTCACTGAACATTCTATTAACACTGGTAACGCACTGCCATTAAAACAACCTCCAAGAAAAGTACCCCTTGCATATGCTGCAGAAGAAAAGAAAGCTATAGAAGATATGTTAGCAAAAGGTGTGATACGTAAGAGTTCTTCCCCGTGGGCCTCGCCTATTGTACTTGTAGAAGTCAGGTGCAGTTAGACCATGTGTAGGCTACAGACGCCTAAATGAGTTGGTTAAACCGGATGGATTTGTCTCTTGTTGTTTCTCGTCTACGGTAAGTATCTTCCCTTTGTCCCTAGTTTTTATTTATCCCCCCCCCTTCCCCGTGTCTCATGTCCCCTTCCCCTGTGCCTTTTGACATTATGGGCCTTATATTAATTCATTTATTTGTTTTGTTTTAGTTCCTTATAAGTTACTAATTATGTATTCTGATGTAGTGGTTTGCCTGCCCGTACTCTGCCTTGTGCCCTGTCCTGTTTTTCTTTGGGGTCCTCCTGGGCTCCTTGCCGCTGGCGCTTGTTGCTGGGTCGGGTGGGGGCTGCGTTCATTGAATGCCGCCTTCGTGTGGCGGCTGTAAAAAGTCTCCCCGTACATTTAATCAATGATGTTATATTTTCGATCCTTGAAGATCGTTCAGCACGACATTATTGTTGTGCTTGTGGTATTTTTAGTTTCAACTTTTTGGCATTTTCTAGTTGGGTGGTTCCAATATTCCTACTTGAATAATGTTGAATCACCCTTAGGATATGTTGCCTGCTTTTTAAATTTGTCTTTTGACGTCTTATCTGTGATACGCAGGCTTCATAACCTCAGATCCCCTTTCAAAATTCCATTTTATTTAGTACCGCCCATTGTTTTCTCGTTTAGGGCACATGCATTTTTTTGCTTGGGGACCATATGCCGCTTGTCATGGAATGGCACTAACGTGTCACATTGAAGGTTCCATGATAACCGCCATATGAACACATCTGCGGATGTTTCAAAATTCAAATTTTACCAGTTCATGTTAAATGTTGAATTCTGCTTAAGCCGGTGCTAGGGGCGTGGACGGTAACTTGCACTTTCCAGTACCGTCCATGAACAGGCTCAATCAAACCGAGCCTGCAACATTTTCAATTTTGCCGTGTTGGGCTTTCTTTAGGGATTCTGTTTTTATCTATATTATGATCACATCCGTGTTATTTGTGCCGTGTGGCGGCTGTAAAAAGTCTCCCCGTACATTTAATCAATGATGTTATATTTTCGATCCTTGAAGATCGTTCAGCACGACATTATTGTTGTGCTTGTGGTATTTTTAGTTTCAACTTTTTGGCATTTTCTAGTTGGGTGGTTCCAATATTCCTACTTGAATAATGTTGAATCACCCTTAGGATATGTTGCCTGCTTTTTAAATTTGTCTTTTGACGTCTTATCTGTGATACGCAGGCTTCATAACCTCAGATCCCCTTTCAAAATTCCATTTTATTTAGTTCCGCCCATTGTTTTCTCGTTTAGGGCACACGCATTTTTTTACTTGGGGACCATATGCCGCTTTTCATGGAATGGCACTAACGTGTCACATTGAAGGTTCCATGATAACCGCCATATGAACACATCTGCGGATGTTTCAAAATTCTAAATTTTACCAGTTCATGTTAAATGTTGAATTCTGCTTAAGCCGGTGCTAGGGGGCGTGGACGGTAACTTGCACTTTCCAGTACCGTCCATGAACAGGCTCAATCAAACCGAGCCTGCAACATTTTCAATTTTGCCGTGTTGGGCTTTCTTTAGGGATTCTGTTTTTATCTATTTCCTTGTGGATCTTGTTTATCATATTTTTTCCAATGCCTCGAATACAAGATTGTCTTGACTCCGTATCTGGTGCTTGTTTGTTCAAGACTTTCGATTTAACAAGTGGGTATTTTCAAATAACGCTGAAAGAAGAAGATATACCGAGGAGCGCATTTGCATATAAATATGGGCATTACGAGATGACTCGCATGCCCTTCGGTTTAAATAATTCAGCAAGCACGTTTCAACGAACCATAGAATTGGCGTAACAGGGACTGCAATGGGAAATTTGTTTGATATACATAGACGACATTATTGTATTCGGTTCAACATTTGAAGAACACATTTACAGAGTAGAACAAGTTTCACTTTTTCGGCATTTTCTAGTTGGGTGGTTCCAATATTCCTACTTGAATAATGTTGAATCACCCTTAGGATATGTTGCCTGCTTTTTAAATTTGTCTTTTGACGTATTATCTGTGATATGCAGGCTTCATAACCTCTGATCCCCTTTCAAAATTCCATTTTACTTAGTTCCGCCCATTGTTTTCTCGTTTAGGGCACACGCTTTCTATAACTTGGGGACCATACGCCGCTTTTCATGGAATGACACGGAAGTGTCATGTTGAATGTTCCATGATAATCGCCGTATGAACACATCTGCGGATGTTTCTAAATTCAAAATTTTACCAATTCATGTTTAAATGTTGAATTCTGCTTAAGCCGGTGCTAGGGGGCGTGGACGGTAACTTGCACTTTCCAGTACCGTCCATGAACAGGCTCAATCAAACCGAGCCTGCAACATTTTCAATTTTGCCGTGTTGGGCTTTCTTTAGGGATTCTCTATTTATCTATTTTATGGTCACATCCTTGTTATTTGTGCCGTGTGGCGGCTGTAAAAAGTCTCCCCGTACATTTAATCAATGATGTTATATTTTCGATCCTTGAAGATCGTTCAGCACGACATTTTTGTTGTGCTTGTGGTATTTCTATTTTCACTTTTTCGGCATTTTCTAGTTGGGTTGTTCCAATATTCCTACTTGAATAATGTTGAATCACCCTTAGGATATGTTGCCTGCTTTTTAAATTTGTCTTTTGACGTATT
The DNA here is from genome assembly GCF_026571515.1 of Ruditapes philippinarum. Classification (NCBI taxonomy): domain Eukaryota; kingdom Metazoa; phylum Mollusca; class Bivalvia; order Venerida; family Veneridae; genus Ruditapes; species Ruditapes philippinarum. Next base: position 34,519 of record NW_026866509.1, on the reverse strand, counting down.
ATCTGTGATATGCAGGCTTCATAACCTCTGATCCCCTTTCAAAATTCCATTTTACTTAGTTCCGCCCATTGTTTTCTCGTTTAGGGCACACGCTTTCTATAACTTGGGGACCATACGCCGCTTTTCATGGAATGACACGGAAGTGTCATGTTGAATGTTCCATGATAATCGCCGTATGAACACATCTGCGGATGTTTCTAAATTCAAAATTTTACCAATTCATGTTTAAATGTTGAATTCTGCTTAAGCCGGTGCTAGGGGGCGTGGACGGTAACTTGCACTTTCCAGTACCGTCCATGAACAGGCTCAATCAAACCGAGCCTGCAACATTTTCAATTTTGCCGTGTTGGGCTTTCTTTAGGGATTCTCTATTTATCTATTTTATGGTCACATCCTTGTTATTTGTGCCGTGTGGCGGCTGTAAAAAGTCTCCCCGTACATTTAATCAATGATGTTATATTTTCGATCCTTGAAGATCGTTCAGCACGACATTTTTGTTGTGCTTGTGGTATTTCTATTTTCACTTTTTCGGCATTTTCTAGTTGGGTGGTTCCAATATTCCTACTTGAATAATGTTGAATCACCCTTAGGATATGTTGCCTGCTTTTTAAATTTGTCTTTTGACGTATTATCTGTGACATGCAGGCTTCATAACCTCTGATCCCCTTTCAAAATTCCATTTTACTTAGTTCCGCCCATTGTTTTCTCGTTTAGGGCACACGCTTTCTATAACTTGGGGACCATACGCCGCTTTTCATGGAATGACACGGAAGTGTCATGTTGAATGTTCCATGATAATCGCCGTATGAACACATCTGCGGATGTTTCTAAATTCAAAATTTTACCAATTCATGTTTAAATGTTGAATTCTGCTTAAGCCGGTGCTAGGGGGCGTGGACGGTAACTTGCACTTTCCAGTACCGTCCATGAACAGGCTCAATCAAACCGAGCCTGCAACATTTTCAATTTTGCCGTGTTGGGCTTTCTTTAGGGATTCTCTATTTATCTATTGTTATTTTGTTGTGATTAATGCTTCCGAGGGATCACTTTGTTTCCAGAATTTTGTACTTCACAACAGCAGGTGTCAAGTGCTGTGTGGCAGCCGTAAAAAGTTGCCCCGTACTTCACTTCAGTGTTGTTATATTTTCTGGTCCTTCGGGATCATTGATGCCAACACTATAAAGTGTTGAGAATTGAGTACCGCTCAAGCCGGTGCTAGGGGGCGTGAGGGATGTTGCACTTATTCATTATCCCTCATGTACAGACTCAATCAAACCGAGTCTGCAATTCTTATGTTATTTTGTTGTGATTAATGCTTCCGAAGGATCACTTTGTTTCCAGAATTTTGGAAAGGATAAAAGCTGCAGGACTTAAACTCAAGCCAGAAAAGTGTGAAATGCTACAACAGGAAGTTGTTTTCCTAGGACAAATAATATCTAATGAGGGTGTTCGACCAAATCCTGCCAACATTTCGAAAGTTATAGCATGGCCCAGACCTAAAACAGCCAAACAAATTAAAAGTTTTGTAGCATTAGGCTCTTATTTTAGAAGGTTTATAAGAAATTATGCTCAAATTGCAAGGCCTTTAGTAGAACTGACAAAAAAGGGTCAGAAATTTATGTGGTCAGAGGCGTGCGAGAAATCATTTAATGACATAAAAGAGGCACTTATAAGCTCAGAGATAATGGGTTATCCGAAGAATGGGGGCGGAGAATTTATTTTAGATGTCGATGGATGTGTCGGTGACTTTAATAGCAAGGTAATATAAATGTTTGCTTATCATTGACATTATTTTTGCAGTATCATGGAGAAAGCAAGTCATACAGGTAGAGCATATAGATGCAGACATTGCCAGAAGAAAAGAAAGACAGAGATCAACACCAAACAGCGTCTGGAAGACCATGTTTATAAATGTCATGTCTCTAATGATGAGCAGCCGCACGGGTGTAGGCTTTGTCCGTTCAGAAGTCGAACTCGGGATGGTTTGCTGGCACACGTCGATAATTATGGTAGGCAAAGACATTTTTTTTATAGAGAAGGGCGTAAAGCATTCCAGACCCGTTCCTAGTGTCATCTAGAACCCTACATTGTCTCGTAGAAAGACATAGAAATGTTATCTAAAGATGAAAGCATGAACTGGTGGGTGAAGAAAGAGATCCCTATGGATATCGATAATATATTAGAAAAAGCAATGCAAGAGGCAGATATAGTAGCTTCACCAGAAATTCAAATTTTTGAGAATGAGACAGAGAGAGCAGTCAATGGCTTGTTGGGAGAGGAATCCGTGGTAAATGATGCTAATGATACGTGGGTAGGGACAGGAGCACTTGATTTAACGGTAAGCAGGAAGACGGAGGAGAAGAAAAATGAGGTGGTGGAGGCAGTCATTGGAGTCGAAACGAGCGAAAACCAGGCATTAGATCTGAGGATAATTAGAAGGATAGATGTAAAAGTAGTAAGAAAATCTGAAAATAAAGCAGATGAGAGTTATAGAAATGAGATGATTGATAATGAAGTAATACTTGGTGATATAGAGAAAAGTTCTAAAACGGGTAGAGAAGAATTAGAGGAGCAGAATGCAGAAGAATCCAACATAGTGAGTAAGCCGATATTAAGAGAGAGAGAGAGTAAGACATACTTTCAAACGAAACAGATCGGTAAGCTCAACATTTTCTAGTTCATCATCTAGTGATGAGTCATCATCAAGTGAAGACGAGAGGGAAAGAAGGGAAAACAAATTCTGCAAGATAATGTGTGACATGGTAAAGAGAACAGGGAACATTATTGGTAGTCAAATTATATCCAACGCTGAAATGATAAATAAATTACAAAGAACAGTTGATGAACTTAGAAAAGAAGTTGCCGAACTAAAGAAAGAGAAAGATAGTAGAGATGGAAAGGAGGTAAAGAGTGATGTAGAAAAAAAGAGTGATGTAGGAGAAAAGAGTGTTACAGGAGTTAAGAATCGTAAGGAAGGAAATGGTGAAAAAAATGATAAAAGGAGTCTAGGAGAGAGGAAAGCAGTAGTGTCGAAAGAACAGAGTTATATAAATGATAAGAGACACGAGGAAAAGGAAAACAGACGCGGATGCAGAGAAGTCGGTAGACGCCAACACTAGAATGTAAAGAAGGGTCACCATAACAACACGAGATATTACGGTGGTTGGAATAGGCGCAGAGAGTGAATGCCGTACAATAAGAAATATTTCTGATGACAAACTCTGAACTTAAACGTGTTATGTATTGCCTTGAGGCAGTTGGAACTTTGCCTCTCTGAGGCGGGGGTAATGTGATGTGCCACTCCCCACCCATTTTTTATGAACTGTTGTTTTAAATAAACAGTGTGCTTATTAATAAAAAACTCTTTTAACTAAGTTCAAAGTTTATCATAAAGTCAAAGAGATACATTAACTTTATAATTCAGGAGTAACTTTACCGTTAGATTCATTCATTATTTCTCTATTCAAAAAAGAACATACAAGGTTGTAACAATTGTATTAATATTCCGCCATTTTGTTTGCTTACAAATATGACGTCACACATTAGTTGATTTCTGACATCATCATCTTGTGCAAAACTTGTCTTTACCTGTGGGGTACAAAGAGGGGTTACATTTCATTTATTAATCTGAAAATTTCATATCTCCACACATAATAACGGTATTTCACTTGTTTCATGTTTTTATTAATGTCAATAATTATTAGCTTGAATAATATGAATATTTATTTAAAAGGAAATACTATGAGAGTGGAACAATATAATATGATAAACAATATCAACAAGGAAAGGCGGCGTTCAATGAACGCAGACCCACCCGAGCCAGTAACAATAGCATGTGTCAAGGAGCCTAGGAGGACCCAAAACAAAAACAGGACAGGTCAAAAGGCAGAGCATGGGCAGGCTAACCACTAAAATCATACATAAAAATAAATAATAAGTAACTGGTAAGGAACTTAAAGAAAACAAATGAATAATTGAATAATCGGCCCATAAAGTCAAAGGGCACAGGGGAAGGGGACACGAGACCCGGGGAGGGGGGTGAATAAATAAAAACTAGAGGAACAGGGGAAGATACCGTAGACGATAAAACAACAAGGGACACAAAAGTGTCACCAACACAGTATGAAACAACATAGACATACATCTGAGGAACACAGAGGGGCGCCGCACGGTCAGGAGCATAAATACTGCTGGGGAGTTTAAACTGGTTAATGGTGCACTAAACTTCACTCTTAATCCCACCATGTTCCTATAATCGAGACAGTGTAAATAAAATGAATCCTTGCCAAGTGAAATTCTAACAGTTGTCATGGTTACAAAAGGTGAAATAAGTAAAATAGAGAGAAAAATGCTCATGTAGAAACATACAAAAGAAAACCCAATGACCATAACAAAAGTACTCAATGTCTTAAAGGAAGACATAGCAACAAGGAAATCAGCTATAAGGGCCCGACGAAGCAAGACAGAAGACGAACATTAAGGCAGTTGAGTCCAAAAGGGCTTTAAGAAATGTCCATCATAGAGTCTCCCACTTGGTCCGTCAGATGTAATCAAAAGAGGAAAGCGTAGCATCCAACTGTAAATGGATTGAACTCTAAGCTTGCGGTATGTCTTAAAATAGTAGGGTCATAACCCCTTTTAATAAAACGTTTAATAATTTTAGTAAAGACAACAGAAAAATTACAATGACCAAAGATCTTACGAAGTTTGTAAACAACATCCCCGTGAAAATCAGGCTGGCACATCCCTTGTCACAGAAGTGTTTTTAGATCACTATTGAATTTTGAAACTAAATCAAAGTTACGATTGTAAAATTTTGTAAAATATTTACGTAATTTATAATAGCGGTAGGCCTGTTTGAGTAGCTTACCGGCAATGAAAATATTTCGCTCGTTAAAATCCTTTACGTTGCTACAAGCTCTAGCGAATCTAATTAACTGAGATATATAAACCCCGTAAGATGTTGCATGCGGTACGTCTCCATCCAAATGAGGATACTTTACTATACCAAAATCAAAGTCATCTCTTTCATTATAGATTTTCGTGTAAAAATGAATTGTTTTTGATAGTGATATGAAGACCCAAACATGATGTAGTTAAATTTCAAGAATTCGTTTTATTAAGTTGTAACTCAGTAGGATAAATATAAGACACCATTTGGTCAAAATAAGAATTATCTAAATTAAAAATGTCATCAAGGTATCTGGAAGTGTTATTAAATGCTAATATAACATCTTGTTGTGTATTTTCAGAGAGACGCAACATAAAATCTCTTTCATAGCAATATAAAAACAAATCGGGGTGCACAATTAGTACCCACAGGAATTCCTATGATTTTATTGAATAGGGTATTACCAAACCTGACATAAATATTGTTTAAAAGAAAAGAGAGTGCTCTTCAAACTTCGTCACAGGTCCACATAGTATACTGTTTTACAATACAGTTTGTAAAGAAGGCTTTTTGAGAGTTACATGCAAGAAATGTAACTTTTTCCCGTGCAAAGGTTTTCTGAATAAGGGAAATTAGTTTATCATTAATTAAATTATGTGGCAGTGTAGTATAAAGGGTAGAAAAATCGTATGTACTGACAGTTGAAGCTTGATAGTTCTTAATTTTCAATGTATCCAGAATTTCATGGGAATTCTTAATGGTCCAAAATAGATGTTTGCCGGTATTTTCGTACACTTTATCACAGTATCTAATAACATGTGTTTTAATGGCAGTCAAACAAGACATCAACAAAATGGAAAGTTTACTTGTTGTGCTAGATGTAGAATTAGCAATGAATCTGGCTTTGTAAGGTTTTTTATGTAATTTAGGAATCCAATACATAATAGGAAGTTTTAGTTCATTTTCATCGATTCGGACTTTTAGACTGGAAATATTAGTTACATGATTGTTAACAATGTCTTTTTCAGAAGCAGTAGTCTTTGAATACGCATTAGTACATGTAAAACGTTAATGTAATGGATACGTCATACAATAATGATATTATTAGCCGCCTTGTCAGCTGGCAAAAAAAAAAATTTTGAGTGAAAAGCTAGAATATCTTTTTTCAGATGTCTTAAAGTAAAAAGCCCATTTAAAAATGGTTAAGTGACTATGGGAATTCTTTGTATATGTGATATTGTGAGAAGGAATTAGGTGTGCGTGAAACAGCATGGTAGGGACATTCTCAATGGCCAGAAGTTGATACATATTTACTTTGAAGTCATTAGGTCAAGAACACACTGGAAGTGAAAGTAAAATATGCATTTATATATAATTATGCTTGAGTAATTATGCCACTGTGAAAGACCAAGAAATTGGGGATATCAATGTCATAGACACACATATATATAGTTAAGTCCTGTGATAACAATAATATCAAATGACTGGTTATATCATATTCCATTGTTTAATAAAACTTTATGTTATATGGCAATTATTGTGAGATTTTTTATTAAGGATTATATATGTCCTACTGTTATTTCCCAGTATACAGTAAAAGAAAGATATTATTAATATATACTACATGTAGGATCTATGCATATCTACATTTTTTTAAGCATTACCATAAGCATGCATATAGGTGCATAATACAATACCCTATTTTCTTTAAAGTTGTAGCTGAAAAATGTTAAAAACAAATGTAATATGGATTCTAAATCAGTCAACTGTTGTAATCCAGGTAATCCAGGAGTAGTTAATTGGATCTTATTCTGAAGTGGCAATTAATTTTATGGTGATTTGTATGTCATTACCTTTATAGAAATATTGTGAAAGTTATATTTCATCACTTTGGATGAAAATTGTATTAACTGTTAATTTATTCAGGAAATCCTGTTAGAAAGACCGACTTCTGAGATATCACCAAAATTGCATTAAAATTGTTGTTTATACCAGACATGTGCCTTTATGTGAATTTATTTTTGTTTTTTTCTTATCTCCACACAGAGATTTATAATTGAATGTTAGTTTAAACATATTTATTCTCAGAATATGTACATAATAACATTTGAAATATGTACACATACAAAATTTGACAATATTCAATGAAGAGGAATAGAACGAAAGACTATGTCTTAAAGAATTCTTCTCCTTGAATGTTATGAAATGTTAAGAAATAAACAGGTTTTCTGTTATAATATCTTTTTTCCTTAAAATATGATCATCCACGTGCTTTATGACTGTATTATATACATTGGACATGTATACAGACATGTATATTATAGCACGAGAATCTTGATTTTTTCAATGTTATTGCAATTGTCATGTAACAATTTTCAGAATGTATGTATAATATGATGAAGGAAATACAAAATTACCATTTATTTAGTTCCATCTTGTTTGTTTATTTGGGTCTCCAAAGTTTTTTACATACGTCAAATAAATTTGAGTGGGCTGGGCAATAATTGTGGTACCCATATTAGCCAATAGTCTTTATTCATGAAATCGGGAACCAGTGTTTAAATTGGAAATTGTAAACCAGTCAACGCACTTCCGTTGCTTTAAAACATGGCGGCTGCGAAACCTTGTAGTATTTTATGTATAGAAAATAATTAATGTTTTTATTCAAGGATTTTAATTTTTTTTATTCACGGATTTTAAAAGATTCTGGGCTTTGAATCCAAGTGCCTATAATTAAAAATGAAAACAGAGAATCGTATGAGTTACCTCGTTTTCACGTTGGAGTGTTGATACAATTCTGCAAAACTCCTTGCGCTTTTTTATACGGTAAAATTAACTTTTAGAATTAATTGTTAAAAATATTTGCTGATCAATGTATAAAGACAACAAATCATAATCGTCATATTAAAACAAAAGAACTATCACTGGAAGTACGATCAGATTTCAGATGTCTTAAAGTAAAAAGCCCATTTAAAAATGGTTAAGTGACTATGGGAATTCTTTGTATATGTGATATTGTGAGAAGGAATTAGGTGTGCGTGAAACAGCATGGTAGGGACATTCTCAATGGCCAGAAGTTGATACATATTTACTTTGAAGTCATTAGGTCAAGAACACACTGGAAGTGAAAGTAAAATATGCATTTATATATAATTATGCTTGAGTAATTATGCCACTGTGAAAGACCAAGAAATTGGGGATATCAATGTCATAGACACACATATATATAGTTAAGTCCTGTGATAACAATAATATCAAATGACTGGTTATATCATATTCCATTGTTTAATAAAACTTTATGTTATATGGCAATTCTTGTGAGATTCTTTTATTACAGATTATATATGTCCTACTGTTATTTCCTAGTATACAGTAAAAGAAAGATAGTATTAATATATACTACATCTAGGATCTATGCATATCTCGATTTTTAAGCAGTACCACAACCACAAGCATGCATATAGGTGCATAATACAACACCCTATTTTCCTTTCAGTTGTAGCTGAAAAATGTTAAAAACAAATGTAATATGGATTCTAAATCAGTCAACTGTTGTAATCCAGGTAATCCAGGAGTAGTTAATTGGATCTTATTCTGAAGTGGCAATTAATTTTATGGTGATTTGTATGTCATTACCTTTATAGAAATATTGTGAAAGTTATATTCTGTCACTTTGGATGAAAATTGTATTAACTGTTAATTTATTCAGGAAAATCCTGCTAGAAAGACCGACTTCTGAGACATGGTCAAAAGTTGCATTAAAAATGTTGTCAATACCAGACATGTGCCTGTATGTGAATTTATTTTTGGTTTTTCTTATCTCCACACAGAGATTTATAATTGAATGTTAGTTTAAACATATTTATTCTCAGAATATGTACATAATAACATTTGAAATATGTACACATACAAAATTTGACAATATTCAATGAAGAGGAATAGAACGAAAGACTATGTCTTAAAGAATTCTTCTCCTTGAATGTTATGAAATGTTCAAAAATAAAAAGGTTTCTGTTATAATATCTTTTTTTCCTTCAAATATGATAATTCACGTGCTTTATAAAGGTATTATATATATTGGACATGTATATAGACATGTATATTATAGCACGAGTATCTTGATTTTTTCAATGTTATTGCAATTGTCATGTAACAATTTTCAGAATGTATGTATAATATGATGAAGGAAATACAAATTTACCATTTATTCACTTCCATCTTGTTTGTTTATTTGGGTCTCCAAAGTTTTTTACATACGTCAAATAAATTTGAGTGGGCTGGGCAATAATTGTGGTACCCATATTAGCCAATAGTCTTTATTCATGAAATCGGGAACCAGTGTTTAAATTGGAAATTGTAAACCAGTCAACGCACTTCCGTTGCTTTAAAACATGGCGGCTGCGAAACCTTGTAGTATTTTATGTATAGAAAATAATTAATGTTTTTATTCAAGGATTTTAATTTTTTTTATTCACGGATTTTAAAAGATTCTGGGCTTTGAATCCAAGTGCCTATAATTAAAAATGAAAACAGAGAATCGTATGAGTTACCTCGTTTTCACGTTGGAGTGTTGATACAATTCTGCAAAACTCCTTGCGCTTTTTTATACGGTAAAATTAACTTTTAGAATTAATTGTTAAAAATATTTGCTGATCAATGTATAAAGACAACAAATCATAATCGTCATATTAAAACAAAAGAACTATCACTGGAAGTACGAACTTCCATAAATGTGTGTTTAGTTCAAAAGAGAATGCTTTCCTTCAATGCGTTAACGATAATCTAACATTGAATGCCTTTTGCTCGTTACTTTGATGAACGCAAAATTAAAGGAAACATCGCTAAAACAAATTCGGATAAGGAAAGAAGTAGGTTAATTTGTTACATATATAAACAATTTTATCTTTCTTCCGAGAAAAGACAGGCACAAAAGGAAACAAAATGATTTATGTCAAGTCGACATTTTCATTTTTGTCTATAATAGATATAACTTTAACAGCACATTCGTGACATTAAAGGAAACATTGTCAATAAACTAACAGTGCTAGATCACGTGATCTTTTTCTTAAATTAAATTCATGTTCTAAATAATTAGGGCATTGATAAGAAGATATCAATTCATTTCAAATTCTGTTCTTAAAAAATACATTTCATAATCTAGCTGCCGGGTTTAAGTATACTCGAACCCCATGATACCGGTGACTCCACGGTACCGGTATATTCACATATCTCGCGATATTATTGTCAACGTCACCTACCGAGTGTTTATATTGACATGCTCCACGTAATATTGGCTATTTCAAAGTTTTTAAACATTTTCATGAGTTTCTGAAGGAAATATTTCACATATCCTTCCTTATTTTTATTTTACTATCCTATTCCTCCATTGCATAAATTGGTCTCTCAACAAAACACTTTTTTTCCCCAAAAAATAAAAAAAGACAGGTACGGACGTCATTCAACCTCCATTACATGTCACTTGACCTTTTGACATCATGTTTGGCGGGAAAAAAATCTATGGAAAGCCATTAGTGCATATAAAATAGTTTGTAAAAATTAATATGTCAGTTTCATTCAGTCTTTTAAAGGAGCCTGTGTAAAGTGCCATATTGATATTTAATCTTCATCATATAGAAATAAAATAGATTCAATGATATAAAAGGACCAGAAAATCACTAACATTAAGTGAAGGGGAATTTTTGAATCCAGCCACATGGTTTAATAATATACACCTGTAATTGGGAGTAAAAGATCCCTTGGGGGTGATAAAAGAGGAACGGTAAATTATTGAAACACACGTTTTTATGTTGTTTTTAAGTTTGTTTTTAGATATGAATACAAGAATGCTAAAATGATATTTTTGCTATTAAAGCTGCAATGGCTTTCCATATAAATAACACTTTTACCAGTGCACCGGTAGCATGAAGTCTGTTTAACTACGTCATACAAAATGGTCGACCATTGTTTACATTTGTAGTGAGCGAGAATTTTATAGTAACAGAACTCTGTAGTGTATTTTTAAGAGGATTAAATGTTAATGAAGTTGTTTATTCCTTCTTATTGTCAAGTCAGTAAAATTTTATATGAAAAACACCTTGTATAAAATATGTACACCGGTATCGTGGAGACCCGGGCTTCTCTTATAGATAATTTAAACGGTTTATTGATAATAATACCAATGTAACATCATATTTTAATCAAGAAAAGCAATATTTTCATAAATCATTTAATGGTTAATTTTTTTTGTTTTGTTGAAAACTAATTTAGAGAAGGACAGTAAGGTAATTAGCATGATATTAGTTGAATCTTTTAATTCATTTCAATTGTGACAAAATCATGGTTGTCATAGTTATTAAGTTATACAATTATGTGTATAAAACGGCAATATGACCTGCTTTTGACGTATGTTCGTAGCAGAAAAGAAATAATCGATAAAAGAGTTTGCTTTATCATTAGTATCTTTAAAAAATTTTTTTTTACTTTTTATAATACAGAATTGTTTAATTTCATACATAAATAAAAGTGACACCATCCCCGTCCAAGTATAAAAATTGAGGTCAAAATAAGTATTTAGCCATATTTGTGTCAAACAGTAGGCAGTTTTTTTAGATCTTCCAATTATTGGTATCATTATAATAGTCAATCTTTTATAATTTTAACTTAATTCAACTGAACTTGACTTTAGTGGTTACAATGTAATCATTTAACATTGTTTTAAAATGCTAACAATTTCCAAATAACCAAGGAAAATGTTTCATGTAGTCAAAAACTGGTTTTAAAATAACGAACAACTATTCAATTAACTGTAAACTTACTCAGTCACGTATCGGTAGCAAAAGACAAGTTTATTGTCGACAAAACCTTTCTATCAGTATTTTCACTATCCGCAGAATCTTCAAACCTTGCAAACAAATAACTTATATAATCATCATAATTAGCTTTATGCATAAAACAGTACATGTCATATGATGGTTGAATATTACAAAGGCGCATAACATATTTATTTCCAGTAGTGTATATTAAAACTGTCCCACTTTCAGCTGATTGCTTTGAGTGTGCTTAATTACGCTTTATACAATCATTTACATTTGAATGTAATTTTTGTTCAACATGCGTGATTTAAATTAATCAATTTGATAAATATTACAATATAAAGGTGATGCCGTTTTTAGTAAATTCTATTGAAATTTTTCAATAGTGTCTATTTGTCCTTGACAATGATCTCAGGTAAAATGTATAATAATTTTAAAGACAAAATTACACTTTGTCAACATTATTGTATGTAGTTATTCCAATTTTGAAAATTACTGGCAAGATTGATGTAATTACATGCTGAGAACATGTAACCTTCAAACCACTATACTATTCGTCTCTATCGATCGTTGTTGAGTTGTGCCATGTCGCTGTTTTGCTTTGCGGGGCGACAAGGAAATACATGAAAATACGACACGTTGTCGTACTTTTCCTCCACAGGGCGCTAGTCGAAACAAAACACGGAAATTAGATTAAGTTATCAGTCAGTTGTTACTTTGTCCAATTTTCGTGTTTTCGTCTGGCGCCCCATGAAGTAAAAATATGATAAGACATAAATCAGTCACTATATATTTCTCATATTTGACACGACTTTCTTTTCAATTATCTTTGATTTAATCTAAAACGTTAATACAAAGTGCATACACATAATCTGAAAAAAAATACCGGAAAGTTTATTACCAGAAATATTTCAATTCGTTGATCATAAAATATGTGTTTACGATTCAAACAGCTATTCTACAATTCATCAGAGAAAAATAAAGTTCAGTTTGGAAACACAAATTTATTTTTTATGAAAGAATGGAACAAGAATATTGTGAAACATCTCGTCATTCTAACGCAAAATTTGATATTCTTTTCACAGGGGTATATAATTATTTGTTATGTTTACCATCGACATTTAGTTGACAGAAAAGCAAATATATCGTAAACGAACTATTCTAGTATTCAGTGACTTTTAAGTATAAGAAACCAGAGTTATACTATTAATCAAGTCAAATAGTGAGCTTTTTCATACAATTACAGTGATAAGAAATTTGATTCTTTTTCATGAATCCTTTAATGTATGTACATTCAGGACATAAAATACTAAAAGTCATCAAAAGATAAAGGGAGGTTGAAAGTGAAATCTGTAATTTTCTTGTTTGAATTTAATGTATGTAACATGTCAGTTCTTCTTCTTGTCGTTCGCCCTTTAACAACGTCACCCTAGCCACAGCAATAAAATGTGCAGTCTTCCGGAGGGCCTCAAGGTTCATGTGGAGTTTCTACTCCAGTGGGGGCCTTGCTGGCCACACTTCTTTTCGCAGCTGCTCTAGATCTTGGCAACTTTGTAATAAGTGTTTTGCCGTTTGATTTTCCAAGACCCATGAGCACATAGGTGATTTTATCATGCATGTGTGCATTTAGTCTGCTATGGCCAGTGCATAGTCTGACAAGCGCTACCTGTTTAGTTCTAGTAAGCAGATGGTAATCATATTGTGCTGTCTTTGGCTACATTAGTGCCTTTATCAGCGTTACATTCTCCTCATGCCATACGATGTTCTATGGTTGGTCTTTTTTTTACCCCTAGCTTGGCTAGGTTGTCTGCATATTTCCAGGCACTCTGCAGTGGGCCGAGATCCATTGCAGTGCCAGCTCTCTGCCATGGCTAACATGGCTCACTGCTCTGGAGAGTTCTGGTAGCCGACAAGTATCAAGGACCTCAACAACAGACAGGGCATCTGTAAGCACCTCAACATTTGAACAGTCTTCTTGTGACTTTTCAATAAGAGTAAAAGCCTGCATAATAGCGTCAACTTCTGCCCTGTAATTGGTGCTGTGTTTTCCGGTTAGGCAACTTCTTGCCTCCGTTTTGCCTCCTGGGTACACAATGTAGATGTCAGCTCTCTAATCTTGGACAGCGGCGGCAGTTGCTGAGCTGTCTTAGTACACATGGGTCCAGATCTCTTGTGGGAAGTCCTAATGCATCATGACTTGTGTTAAGGGTTTCTTAGTCATCTCGTGCTCTTCCCCGAATGATAGTTGTGGGACAGTAAAGTGAATTGGTATGTATGACAGGTCATGTTTCCATGGCTCTGATAGATCTTCCCTACCGATAGGACTGGTTCCTGGTCCAAGTCAGTGAAATATGATGGCATAACATGTTCTGATTTTACTACTGTGTGTGATAAGTAAATTCCTATGATTATGTTTCTAGATCTAAATCATCAGACTCCAGTCTGGCTAGTGGTGTCAGTTATTACGAAAATATTACTGTTATTTTTCTCGAGTGAATAACACGGTCCAATATAAAATAATCTCACACTCTTGTATTACTATATAGACATATCAAAAGGCTAAATAAATATATTTAATTCAGCGTTATAAGAGAAGGTAAAGAGTAGGTTGATAGGAATTTAAACGGATATTTGAAAGCTGATGTAGAAATATAATCTAGATATTAGATATATTACTTGTAGTGTTACGAAAAATTTTCATATGTTATCTGGAAAAACATTGAAATTATTGAGTGAAAATACCTGAAATATTCTTTGATTGTAGTAATAACACATATATTTGATCTATTGTCACATAGATTAAAAAATCAATATGCTTATCCCACGTGTCTATTTTTACATTTTTATTAGTTATTGAGACTTTAAGTCTCCCCGTACATTTAATCAATGATGTTATATTTTCGATCCTTGAAGATCGTTCAGCACGACATTATTGTTGTGCTTGTGGTATTTTTAGTTTCAACTTTTCGGCATTTTCTAGTCGGGTGGTTCCAATATTCCTACTTGAATAATGTTGAATCACCCTTAGGATATGTTGCCTGCTTTTTAAATTTGTCTTTTGACCTCTTATCTGTGATATGCAGGCTTCATAACCTCTGATCCCCTTTCAAAATTCCATTTTAATTAGTTCCGCCCATTGTTTTCTCGTTTAGGGCACACGCTTTTTATTACTTGGGGACCATACGCCGCTTTTCATGGAATGGCACGGAAGTGTCACATTGAAGGTTCCATGATAACCGCCGTATGAACACATCTGCGGATGTTTCTAAATTCAAAATTTTACTACTTCATGTTTAAATGTTGAATTCTGCTTAAGCCGGTGCTAGGGGGCGTGGACGGTAACTTGCACTTTCCAGTACCGTCCATGAACAGGCTCAATCAAACCGAGCCTGCAACATTTTCAATTTTGCCGTGTTGGGCTTTCTTTAGGGATTCTGTGTTTGTCTGTTTTATACAATTTAAGCATTCCTTTTAGCAAAGTGTTGAAAAGTGTTAACAAAAAAAACTTCAGGAAAAAATCATTTACTAGTCCCCTACCGGTTTAACAGGAGGGGACTTTAGGTTTACCCTCCGTCCGTCTGTCTGTCCGTCTGTCTGTCATTCCGTACAAACCAGAGCTACATTATGGGGTTTGGTCTATTGTTCTCATAACAATAGATGTCTTTGATGTCATTCATTCCGTTTCTCTTGTGGGGTTATTTTCTGCATTGTGGGGTTAAAAAGAACAAACGAAATAACAAAAGAAAACCCCATAATTAGCTTAGTAGGAACGAAGGCCTACGATGCATGTCAGGAAGGTTTTTTTAAACCAGGCTCATTTTGTTTTTGAATGTCTAAATTTGAAAAAAATCTATGTTCCCAGAAAATCAAGGGTTCCCACGTTGTCCAAATTCAAGATGGCCGCCAAGATGGCCGCCAAAAATTTAAGAAAATACCATTTTTACTTAAAATACAAATACAACACTTCATTTTCACATTTTAAATTCATTTATTCATCAAGATGATCGGAATTACATAGAATTCCTGATATATAAGCAATTTTTTTACTTTAAAAAGCATAACTTTTTGAAAATTGCCTTAAAATATGCTTAAAAAGGGTAAAAAACGTGTTTTTTTTTTGCATTTGGCTGGTTCCAATTCGGCTCAGAAAATTATTTAACCTCTTATACAATATTTTTTCACATTTTTTTACAGATACATGATAAAGAATTTGAAAAAAAATATTTAAGTCTAGATAAAAAGTTAAATTTTAGTTTAAGGGACTATTTAAGTGGGTGGGGTAAGTGCCATCCATTTTGTGAAAAATACGCCATGTACTTAAAATACATCAAAAAGTATATAGGTCTTCTACAGCAATTTCTATGCATGGTTTTAATCATTCTTGAGATTTCCTAATCTATCTTTTAGTAATTAAAGGGTGCAAACTTATTTTTTCACACATTAAGGTGAACTTTTTGCCTTAAAAATGGCCGAAAATTTCATTTTTTAATGAAAAGCCCATCTCAATCTTACCTTAAAATTGCATAAATGCTCATTAAATTGTTGAGTTTATCTTTAATCATCAAAATACAATAGCATACAAAGATATAAATATTTTTAAAAGTACAGATGTCAGATTTAACAAAGTGCAGCATAAAAAGTAGGTGGGGGTAATTACATACAATTACATGAAAAAAAGTCAAAACCTGCATAATTAATATATACAAGTTATGGAAGTCTTCTCTGTCAATTCCAAAACATTATTTATCTTTCTTGTGACATTTCCATATTTTCTCAGTAATTTATTAGAAGTAACAATTTTTTTTAAAAACTTAAGGTTAACGTTTTGCAGCAAAATTGGCAAAAACACATTTTTATGGTAAATGTCTCTTAATCGCGGGAACGACTTATTTCTTAATTTACCGTAACTCTCAAAATGTTCTTCCATATATCGTCCAATGTGAACATACAACAATAAAATGAAGAAAAGACATTCTTAAGACATTCTTAAAACAACAGAATATGTCACATTTAACTGTTCACAATGCCCATCTCTAAAAGTGGGTGGGGCAATAATCACCAATGAAATAAATACATAGATACACAGTTATTCTCGAACAATTCACAATGATGCTTTTGACCATTAGTTAACATGTTTGTATACTTTAGTATTAATAGTGCGAGGGATATTATACAAACTACATTTTCCTCATTTCGTTTTGTGAGGATTTAGGAACTTATCAATTTACGTGAACTTTTTAATAATTAAATGTAATGTTGACACATTGTAAAAAAATAATAGAAAATACCCTCAGTTGCATTATATAATTACATTCATGGGGATCAAAATCTATTTCTGAAACGTTCGGATTATAACTATAGTAATTAATATCAGTAAGATGTTGACTCAGCATAACACAATATCTTACAAATACACTGAGTAGAAACAAAGAATTCATTAACGTGCCATACATTCTGATTATGACAGCTATATTCATTCGTCTGAAAAGACAGACAATAAATACAAATCCACAGATTTATAAAAACACAATCAACTCAATTGGAAGTATAACTATCACCAATCATCTCACTACATAACTAATCTCCCACAAAAGTTTACGGTTACTGAATGTCACTCATCATCATCTGACACTGAAATTTCTAGACAACCATCATCATCTTCTTCTTCCATCTCTGCTTGAACATTTTCGACTAGGTCAACTAACGTTGGTGGAAGAATGGGACCCTCAGCCCACAATGGTTCTAACACTTCGTTCTTTTTGGTCCACCCTTGCCCTTCATCATGTGGTTCCGGATGTTCTATCACTGGTGTATGAGCATTTTTCAAGATGCCGAGACGATGGTTGACTCTTCTGATGTGTTGGCATAAATTATCCTGGCAAGGTGGCAGTTTGGATAATTCCACCTTTGACTTCATGGTCAGCTGTTCGTCGTCTCCTACCATTTTCTTCAAAAGAACTGCCCTACATGTGTTCACAGACCTCTCCCTTGGACACCCATACATCACACAGACAAACGCTTCTAACATCTGCATAACATCTTCTTCAACTGTCCAAGTATCACCCAGCATCCTACAGACATATCAGTTAAAAATAATGACTATTATACTTTTATTTACTGTCATAATTTGTTAGAAATGTGTTACTGTTTCAGACAATTCATTTTTTTAATCAGTTACAAACATTTTACCTGAATGTTTTGTGGTATTTTAGGATTACTCTGCAGCTTTCTGAGCGGTGTGACCTTTCCCTTGCCCTTAAATGCACTTGTGACATCTTCACCGGTGAACACATGCAGTCCTAGTAGAGTCTCACTGTATTCAGCACCTTGTGAGTCTGCCAGCTCACTAATATTCACCACCTAAGATGACAAAGTAGTTTATGCATTCAAAAGTTAAATATGTATTGAAATTTAATTTATTTTAAGTTTTAATTCTTGGTATATTATATATACATTCTGTTAGATTAAAAAAAGTATATACTGTTGGAATAATTACTTGGTACATTAATGAAATTCAGTAACTAGAAATTAAAGATAGGTTTAATGCATGGTATATATTTTTACCTGTCTCTGTTTTCCTGTACCAACGTCGAGATAAACTGTCAGTGGTACAGACTGTGCATGGAACAAGGTAATGAAGAATAAGTCAGAGTCGGGTGTACGCACAATAGCTGACTGGTAGCCAATCGTTGATGCGTAGTGCATGTACAAAACTACTCTGGTATCTGTCTCTTCTTGGTTGGACACTAAACTAAAGATCGCCTCCGTTCTCACCTGAAGCAAACGAAAACAAAACGACCACTAGATTTTTGCCTGGATAAAATATTTTTTGTATACAATAACTAAAATATTAGTAGGTAACATTACAATTTATGTAGACTGTGGTATAAAGCTTAACATTATTGTAACTTACATCACCATTTGTCTTTTTTAACTGGTAAGCCTTCCACCAACGACCACCACTGCTGTTCCACATCAATCTAGTCTGGATGCTGCTGACTCACTGCCCAAACACGCGCAGAATAAGATTGCATAATTGTGTCTTATTGTCATCGTTGGATAGGAATTCTTTAAAGTCCGCTGGTCTACGGGTTGCAGGTCCATCAACGATGAATTTTCGACTGCAGCCTCTGCGCACTCTCTCCTGTGCCTTTATAGAGTTCGGGAAGTAACTGTCCGTCGAAAAAATAAAGTTCTTCCTTGCAACCATGATGTCCAGAATCTGCAGACATATTCCGCCAAACGTTGGTGCAAGGTTTGTAAGCTCATGAAAGAGAGCATTACCATCTTGGATGTAAATGGTGGATTCTGAAGGAGTTGTCGCTTGTGGCACATCCTGCAATATGGCATTCATTAAAGCCGCCTTGTTTCTCTTGCAAAAGAACCCATCAGGTGTACCAAGGCTATGAGGTACGGGAGTCAAAGGAAACCGCATCAGTTCTTCAAGGTCCAACTGTTCGTTCAACGATTGAGCTTTTACCAAAAGCATAAATGCTATGTTGCTCTGTTCTTGATACTGAATCACCTGTAATGGATATATTACAAATAATTAAATCTAAAATAAAACAAGTAAAACAAGTCAACCTTATGTAGCAACAAATAATGTAGCAAAACAATCTAAACAATGACACCCAACAGATATATGAAAATGTCACCAGAACGCTTTGATTGTTCTGGTTTAAGAGGCTGACAGCTGTCAATCCTTCTCCGCCTAGCTCATGGTTCAGCGTAATTCGACACTTACATTTTAAAATTTAATAATTTAATACGAGACACAAAAGAAATTTTGAAAGACGTAGTTATTACTTTTCCCTGGGGAGCAGTAAGTTTCAGGTCTATTCCACATAATGAGGCAGGAATGCTCTTGCATATGTCATGCATGCGATGTGGTGAGTCACATGGTTCAGCTAATCGCTTGTTGCGAATTGAGTGCAGCTGATCTAGTTTTTGTTCAGCAGAGACTTTTAATTTTGTAGAATTTAGTGTTACACAGTCACCATGATTGCTAAGTCCACTGTTGTGAATAATGCACCTAAAGTCTGTGGGTATATTCAGCTGCTCGTCGTACTTCCGTTTTTTACTATTGGACATTTTCTCATTTGTTTAATATTTAACACTACACGTCATTGATGATGAAGGCATTCCACATATCTAAAAAACAAAAAATTATTTTTTACTTAGGAAATTCAAAATTAAAATCCAAAATAAACGTATTTTAATCATTGAATACATTGAATACAAAGTTAAATTAGTTTTTGTGACACTGTTAAGTATAGTAATTAGCATTGTGGACTTAAATTGCACCTGTTTCGTGGTAAACAATTATTTCTACAAATTTAATGCATAAAGAATTTTATTTCAATGCACATTTTTCACATTTCTAATAATTATTAAAACTGTCTGAGAGCGAGACAACATCAACCAACCCACACTTCCAATGGTTGAATTACACATTTTATGTTCAAACTTACTGGTGTATCCACAGCTCAGCTGGCATTAGCTTGGGAACAAGGCCTGTAAGGCAGGGCTCAGTAGTGGAGTATGTGCAGAGTAGTTTTACTTCTAAAGCAAAAAAAAATAGGAATTTAGGGTTTTATTTTGGTATAAAATAGCAATAATATGTAAATTATCTTTTATTCTTTTATATAAGTCTAATACTAACACCTCAGGAAAAGAAACCTACAATATTTATATTTGTACAGTTAAAGAAAAAGTTATTGACATTACACATTTGAAAAACACAGACCTTCTGGATCATTCTTGTGTTGTTTCATATACGGTACAATAATGCATTTTCATTTAAGGTCCCATTCTGACTAAGCCAAATGAAGTGTCTGAAATAAAGTAATTCTGACAGAATGGTTTTCAAGTATGTCAAATATTTTTATACAGTAAATATTTGTATAAATTCAATTTAAAATACTGTTACATTTAAAATATATAAAGAATATGAAATGTCCACATAAATAGTTTTATCATTACCTACATGTACATGCATTGATAAATATAAATGATTATATATGTTATATTCAAATAACTTCTATGTTGTAAATGCAATTATTTTATACTTGTTAATAATAATTATTCAATGTTTAGGGGTAATCTAATTTAATAAAAATAACAAGGTACACAACATACCTTCTAAACAGATGAGAATAAATTATAATGCATTTATGGCACGTACCATGTCAACATGGTGGTGCATTGGGACTCTACAGCCACTTGTCAGATTAATTATCAGTATGAATAGCTATCCTCAATCATTGCCTGAAAACAAAAAAAAACATGTAAACCTTGACATGATATGTCTTCAAACCCCTTCAGATTGTTAAAGAGGGCAAAAAACAAATTATCCGGATATTGTATGCATCCGACTACTACTCAAGTTTTTTTAAGAAAATTAAACAGGGATCCTCTTAGAGAATGTCCATATTTTTACAAAAATGATTATTTATAATACATCATAGCTATAAACATTAATACTCAAATATTTTTACAAATTTGCAGCATTTCAACCGCTCAAAAGCTTTTGTTTATGTGAAGTTCTGGTGCATTTCTTTCTACATTAAAATCTGACATTTTATATTAATAAATTATAAGAAATTCTTTGAGAATTAAAGATTAAATACTGGGCTTTTAATGTTTCATACCTTCTGGTACAATCTACTCTAAAAATCTGTGCAAATTCGTCGGTAAACTTCGTGTGTTCTTCAATGACATTGGAAACTTTCAGATGATTTCATGGCTTAATTATATCAAAGGGGAGTAACTGCGTAATTTGTGAATCTACCTTCCATCTATAAAAATGGCTTTGACTTACTTTTATATCGAGACAATACTAAAAGAGAAATACAATGACAACATACATGTTTTGTAGTTATAATAAAACTCTTATATATATAGAAATAAATTATTATATATACATCATGTATTATTCAGGTAATTTTCGGGTATTTTCAGGTAATTACCCGACTTATATTGAGAGTCCCTTAAATTCATATTTCCTTTCATATCTGAACTTTATGTTTTTCTTTGTACTTGGTCAACATATATCTGTAAATAAATGTGAAAAAATATAGTATAAGAGGTAAAATAAGTTTCTGAGCCGAATTGGAAGCAGCCAGATGCCAAAAAAGACACGTTTTTACCCCCTTTTTGGCATATTTTAAGGCATTTTTCAAAAAGTTACGCTTTTTATAGTGAAACTTTGCTTATATATCCGAAATTCTACGCGGTTCCGATCATTTTGATAAAAAAATGAATTCAAACGGTGAAAAAAGAGTGTTGTATTTGTATTTTAAGTAAAAATGGTATTTTCTTAAATTTTTGGCGGCCATCTTGGCGGCCATCTTGAATTTGGACAACGTGGGAACCCTTGATTTTCTGGGAACATAGATTTTTTTCAAATTTAGACATTCAAGAACATAATAAGCCTGGTTTAAAAAAACCTTCCTGACATGCATCGTAGGCCTTCGTTCCTACTAAGCTAAATGTAGCTCTGGTAAGAACTCCTTCAGTCCGTCCGTCCACAAAACTGGATCCCGCGATAACGCAAAAAGTACTGAAAATATTTTTATGAAACTTGATAAATGGATAGATGGCAGTATGGAGAATATGCACGTCTTTTTTTTCTTCCTATGTTGAAAATTCTGGTTGCTATGGCAACAAATAGTCTGAAAATATGGCAAATTTAACACATAAACTGGATCGAGTGATAACTCAAAAAGTGCTGAAAATATTTTTATGAAAATTAAAATATGGGTAGATGGCAGCCTGCAGATTATGCACATCTTATTCTTTTTTCCTATATTGAAAATTATGGTTGCTATGGCAACAAATAGCCTGAATTTCAAGATTTCTGATTTAAATTTTTCAGCTTTTTCACTATAAGTTCTTTATTTCTTAAGGTGTTTACTTTAAACTTTAAATATACGTTTCTTGTCATCAACCACATCATATGTGACAAGGTTTACAACTCTAGCACAAAAATTATCAGTATTACCTACCTTGAACTTAGAATTTTTATGAAAAATGTTGTCTTTTTTTCTTTTTTTCCTAATGTATCTACTTCAAACTTTATATATATGTTTCTTATTATCACTCAACATTTTTAAGAAGGTTAAATACTCTAGCAAGACTATTTCCAGAATTATGTCCCCCTTGAACTTAGATCTTTTCGAGAAATTGGTATTTTTCACTCCAACTTCTTCATTCCTTATAGGATTTACTTTAAAATTCCACATCGTAATAATATGACAAGGTTGTATAAACATAATTTCCTTACTAGGCAGGGAAACTTAACACATTACAGTAACTGTGATATAGACAAACATAGATCTCAAAAGATTTAAGTTCATTCATGCCATTCATTCACTGGTAAAATTGAATGGCCAATGGCGCATCAGAATGTTGATGGGGTTCTAACCGGTAGGGGACTTATGGATTGCTTGCAATACTATCATGATAATTGCTTGTTTTATTAGTTGCTCATATATTCAAGTATAATGTTCCTGAAGGTCACAAGGTACATTTAACGATCGTTCAGATCTATCGTCGCTTGGTATGGACTATAATTAACATGTCTCATACATATATTAATTCTTTAGTTGCTATTCCATTTATAAAAACAATAAAAAGCAATTAATTTATCTCAAAACATTGATTGAAATAATACTGTGTGGAGTATTTGTCATATAAATCATATGATATATTTATACAAGGAACCAATGTCACCTTAGTACAAGATTATTGATCTTCTTGCCATTAAAGAGATCAATTCATTATACTTTTGGCCAATGATATTTGCCCGCAATATCTTATCTTTCACAGTTACATTTCCTTTGACAAACGGATTTATGAGATGTTTGTCAAAATAACGTGTGTCATGAACGTTCTGCAATCAAGCTTAGATTGTTTCGTTAATAATCAATTTATAGATAAAATTATTTCATTTACTTTTATCCAACCATGTTTGCACAGGAATATAACGAATAGATTTACTTCATTTCAATTTGCGAATGAAAATGGACATAAATATTTTAAGTGAGATGTTTTGTGGATGGATTCATTATCAGCAAATTGGAAATATAAGCCAGTTCCATTTGTATCGTTTTAAACTTGTCATATACGATAATTGTAAATATAATGCTTAGTCAGAATATACAAATCCAACTATATTGTCAAGCCATTTAATCAGTGGATTTAAGTATTCTCTTATGATATTATGCTGTTGTAATACTAAAATCAAACATAATTAGCACTTCTTTCACACATTCATAACATATCTGAATAAATTAATACCCTTTTATATATATATTTCATATTATACAAATATAATTGGGTTCAGTGAAACTATAATAATAAAATGATCTACATAATGAACATAGTAGTGTTGTTGTTATATAATATTCTACCTGTCTTTATATTAGTGTTCTGTTACAGATAAAACTGTAAATGTGAAGCTCAAAAACCTGTTTTAGAAACGTATAAACAATGATCTGTTAGTTTTTAGGAAAAGATATAAACTTATGACTGACATAAAAGCCTAATGTATAAAACAGTAGTATAAAAGTTAGGTCATTTGGTCATTTATAAAAAGGAAAATAAATTATGTGACATTATTTGATTATTTTTTACCCTTTAAACATTACCTCTAATAGCTTTATTTGTTATTTTTGCTGATAAAGTATTCAATTTTGAACCACTTATACCGTAAGACTAAAAAACATTGTTAAATAATGTGTGAATTGAAACTTTCTTCGCAGTATTGTTTTTTTTTAAATTTATTCTTAAAAAACATTCAGAAATTACATCGCATAGAACATATTGATTATACTTCGCCAGTAACGTAAAAAACCGCTTTGAGGGTTTATTATCAACTTTTATTTGAAATATTATATGTCCCTAGACAGAAGTCACCCCGGTGTCTCATTGCATGATATTGTTAAGTGCTTTGACAAATTAATAACGAACAATATGGAAGGCTCAATGTCATAATGTACTTTCTTATACGTTTGAAATATATAATAAATTATGTTATGCAATCCTTTTCTTCAAAATATTCTTTGAACGGCCTTTTAATCATTTGTTTAGTGCTATATCTACAAAGAGGGATTGCTTTTGAAGTAAGACATTTATCAATGTTATCTGTGTATCTTTCATTAATAACATTCTGTGTCACTTTGTTTACTCCGTATCTGCTAATAATTTCATTTAAGATTTGACATGCCAGGCTGCTTTGTAAAACATCATTTTATTACGGACGGCAGCTTCTAACGTCAAAACACTTTGAACATCAATGGAATTATCATATCATGTCATTTTGCATGGCGCAACGAAAATCTCTTAAGTAAATTGAAAACAATCGTTTCAACATTTCAAGATAAGTGTTTTATACATGTATTCTATTCTATAACACTTCACATTACTCTCCTATGGAACAGATAGGGCAGTCGAGTGCATTATAACATACACAGAATGATAAATGCGCGATATAAAAAGGAAGTTAAAATGTCATATGACAAATATGATGTAAGTAAACAAAATTACGTCACGAAAATTACTAAATTACTTCTACTCCCAAAGAATATACACATTTTTAACATTACCTTTATTAGTATGTTTGAATTTAAGTAGATATTAGATTATTTTTTCTGTGTTGTGGTTTAATAATGTACGGTTTATTGTTCAAATGCTTTGTAAGTAATAAGTCAGTCCTACCAGCTATCTTATTATATTCCTGCGCATTTTCACTTGAACCTTGCATCACTTATCTACAACAACGCACTCAAAATATTATCTGTGTCCTTATTAGTCAGGATAACGTGTAGATTGGGTTGTTAAAGAAGCTAGAACGAAGTTATGTAATAACACAGTCTATTATCGGATATGTTTATAATGGGCCTGCTTATGATTAACAATAATATTGCGCTTTGGAAATCTTCCTGGTATCTAAGTGTTTTAAGAAATCTAATGTAACTATTCTGTTTCAATCTAGATTTTCTGTTTTTATAAAAAATGAAATACTTTCCTCGTATTTATTTTGTAATTTTTCAAGCAAACAGTGCAAATTAAAATAAAAACTGATTTTACTCTAGTTTTATTACTAAAACTATATTGGGATTCATTTGTACTGGCATATCTTAAAAAAATTGATACAATACTTTATTTATAAGTAGGACGTATTTTATTAACACAACCTGATTTTCAACTCATCTGCCATTTCGAAAAGGATAATTGCCTAAAAAAAGTATCATAGTATAGTGAAAAACTTTCATTTGCAATAACTATAAATATACTGTTCAATATTCGTGTTTCTGAAGCATCTTGCGAGACTTCCGTCTGGCTCACTTGCCAAAGCTAACGCTTTTATAACTGTACTTTACCCCAAATGAATATAATAAACTGGCATTTACAAAACATTTTCTCTCAATTATATTGATATTTGACCGAATATAGATATGAAGAGTAACCTTGTCATTAACTATTCAAATTTGTGTATATAAATTTCCAGTTTGTCTTGAAACAATGGATTGTTATCGGTATCAATCCATGGTGACTTTCACGATTACGATGTAAAATTACTTTGACAGTTTTTGTTCACGCCATATCATATAAGACGTGTTCCCTTTTCTTTATTCAATGGTACTTAAATGCACTGTTTTACACACACACCAAGAAAGTGCATTTACCATAGTTTTGGTTGGTGTGAACTATAATTATTTTGTAATTCAAAGCGTGCCTTTAGTTAAATCGTTGATTGGATGACATCACAAACCTACTCATGTAAGATCTTTGCTTAATAAAATCTTACCACTTGAAGGAAAACGGAGAAAATGAGTCTATAAATATCTGCTTAAAATATGCCTCCCTCAAAAACAATTGGATAATAGCAAACTAGTTTGTTTGTCGTTTTGTAATATTATTAAAACACTTACTATCGTCTACTTCTTTCAACATAATGACATATCTGCTTTATCAACATTCAACATATCTTAAAGGTATAAAAAATTTATAATTGAATAATACGTAAGATTGTCTTTTCGAGCTCTCCATTCTCTTTCACTTTGTTTGGCAGCGGTTATAAAAATTGTCTTTGAGCATTAATGAAACCAAGATTCTGAAAGTGCGTTACTTTTAACAGTGCAATGGTGATAACGGAATTCCTTTAAACTATCGTCTACTTCTTTCAACATAATGACATATCTGCTTTATCAACATTCAACATATCTTAAAGGTATAAAAAATTTATAATTGAATAATACGTAAGATTGTCTTTTCGAGCTCTCCATTCTCTTTCACTTTGTTTGGCAGCGGTTATAAAAATTGTCTTTGAGCATTAATGAAACCAAGATTCTGAAAGTGCGTTACTTTTAACAGTGCAATGGTGATAACGGAATTCCTTTAAACCAAATTAAAATCACATTTACAGTAAAAGTTTATATATTTTTGCGTCAAAATGAAAATATTCAATAATTCATCAAATTGTGTTTTCCCCATATAATCCCAGTGTTTAAATAAAACTTGGTCAATATATTGATAATAAGCGCATAGCGTCTTACTTAGTGCGACGTGACGCTATCAGTGGTTAAAGCCAGATGTCCATTGGATAAAATTTCATTGCTCAACAGTTGGATAGTACTCTGGCTATCTAACCAGTTGATTGCGTTTTTATCAAGTAACACAATTCAACAGGACAGGTTAGTGATTCTGGAAACAAAATGGCCGATTTATTGATGAATAGGAAACTTTAAAGAATCAGGAAGTCCCCAAAAAATGAATATTACACGTTTTGTGCTTTCCTGATTTTGAAATTTAACAAAAGGTCTATCAAAAGCCTTAAAGTATCGATAGATCTATTTTCCCTTAGAAACGCATTAGAAACTAGAAATGTGTCCATAGGACACGGGTGCCCCCCACACTCCAACGATTTGTCAATCTTATGTCTCTAGGTCAAATACTTTTTTTTGCTACATGTGCCCAAGTTGAAAACTAAATATCTTTTATTAAGTAAAGGGCAATTACTACAAATACTTAATAAATCCACAAAAAAACCCAAGGTGTATAAGTACACATGCTGACCAACATTCTTGTAAACTTTCAGGCCTACAGGTCATAAACTTTTTGAGTTACGAGCAACACAAGTTAGATATTGTACGTCAAGGGCAATAACTATAATAATACTAAATATATCAACACAAAAATACCCAGGTACACAATTACACATGCTGATCAACATTTCTGTAAGGTTTCATGACGCTAGGTCAACTATTTTTTTGAGGTACGTGCGACACAATTGGAAAATTGGAAATAATTACTTATTCAAGGGTAATAACTCTAAAGATACTAAAATTATCCACACGAAAATACCCAGGTGCACAACTACACATGCGAAGCAACATTCTTGTAAGGTTTCATAATGACTCTAGGTCAAATACTTTTTTAGTTACGTGCGACACAATTTGAAATTTTCTGTAATGTTTCATGACGCTAGGAATTTTTTACTTATTCAAGGGCAATGACTCTGAAAATACTAAATATATCCACATAAAAAATAGGTGCACAACTACACATGCTGATCAACATTCCGGTAAGGTTTCAGGACTCTAGGTCAAATATTTTTGGATTTACGTGCGACACAAGTTGAAAATTGCATTTTTTTTCGAAGTCAAGGGCAATAACTCTAAAAATACAAAATATATCCACACGAAAATACACAGGTGCACAACTACACATGCTGATCAACATTCCTATTAGGATTCATGACTCTAGGTCAAATACTTTTTGAGTTACGTACGACACATGTTGAAAATTGCAAATCTTTACTAAGTCAAGGGCAATAACTCTAATAATACTAAAAATATCAACATGAAAATACCCAGGTGCACAACTTCACATGCTGATCAACATTTCTGTAAGGTTTCATGACATTTTGGGCTACGTGCGACACAAAAAGGGAACGGACGGTCGGACAAGGGTAAATCTAAATGCCCCCCTATAGTGGGGGCACAAAAATCAGAATTTGTTTTAATTAAAATCACTTCCATTGGATGAGTAATGTTTCAACAAAGAAAATGAGTACTGGCACTTGTATGTTTTCTTGAAAAAAAAAAGAAAGTTATGACTATTTAACTGAATTTTCTGAATATTAACAATCGATTGTTGTGATATAGGGATCTAAAAGTGTTTGAATTTATTCATATGCAATTCACAAGAAATTTTTTCCTACATTGTAAAATATTTGACCTTAAATTATATTATATTTCAAAATGCTTGTTATAACGATGAACCTATGTGTGTACAAGTTATGAAATAAACACTGTTCTGTTCATGTTTGATTTGCTACTGCAAGTTACTCAAACAAGGTGAATTAAAGATATTTCCCTTATTATATCTATCGTTTCATATATAATTGCAAACTTTCCTACCAATATCCATAAAATTATATAGTTATTTAATATCAACATTAAATCTTACTATACACTGCGAAAAAGACATGGATATACGGAAGTGTACGAAATTCCGTATATCATTAATATACGTGTAAGAATACGGGAAACTTGAAATACGGAGATGTACGGGACCGTATATTATATCAGTCCGTATATGACTCATATACAAACTCCGTACACTCGTAATATACGGGAACTTTGATGTACGAAGTCCGTATTTTACTAATATACGGAATTTTTATAACAAGTCCGTATATTACTAAAATACGAAATTCCGTATTCGTGCAAATACGGATTCTGTATATAGAAATAGGAATGAAAATTTACTTCTGAATAGCCTATTTCCTGTAAGAGTAAAGAAATAGTCTGATCATATATTTGTCAGACATTTGACAATTAACACAATGCAAAATTTCCTGGAGTTGTTAACGCGTCAGTTGCGTACAAATAATATCGTCAGTGCACAGAACGTGTAAGACATCCACCTGTAACATGAAGACGCGCTATTCTAGCTCAATACAGCTTGGTTTGCTTTTTAGCATACACCCGCAGATAAATAGCGAATAATTTACAATTGCGATTCACGATTAGATAGTACTGTTTTGCATTTTGCATCTATGGTGAATCATGTTATTTTGTAATTTCCTTTTCATTATAATATTTTATAATGATAAGCCAAATATGAGAAAATGATAAAGTTGAAATTGTGATGTTCAAAACATGAATTAATTATAATTAAATCGTGGATCTGTGAAGTTGAAATCGTGAAAGTTAAAATAATTGTGAAATCACGAAGATAAAATCGGGATTGTCCACACAGCAATTAAATTTTACGTTGATATATGTCCTATAAAAATAGGCTATGCATAATATAATATATGTACTTGCATATGTAAAAAAAACAATGATATCTCATTATTCATTCATTCATTCATTCATTCATTCATTCATTCATTCATTCATTCATTCATTCATTCGTTCGTTCATTCGTTCATTCATTCATTCATTCATTCATTCATTCATTCAATCAATCATTTATTCATTTATTTATTTATTTATTTATTTATTTATTCATTCGTTCATTCATTCATTCATTACTCATTTCTCATTTCTCATTTATTCATATATTTATTTATTTAATTTTTTATTTCAGGAAACAAAGATTTGCGTTTCTGTACACAAGTTTTGAATAGAAATCTTATAAAGTTCCGAATTCCCCAATTTTGATTTCTTTTCGCGCGGTCTCATTTATGACATAATATTGTGTAATAGCCACGTGCTGTATTGCCATAATCGAAGACAATACTGATTAAGCCGGATATTGATCCGGATATTGATCATAAACGCAGCCAGGTATATCGAGTGTCGGTTTTCTCCGATTAGGTAAGTTAGCGGTGTTGAATGTCTTAACGGTATTTTTAATGTCAATTTCTAATATAATTCATGTGCGAAATAAGGGAATTAAATTGTAATCCTATTAGTGATTTTGTTCTAGATATTATAAAGACTCTAACCCGACATATTAAAATGAAACAGACATAGCTGATGTATTCTTTCCAATGCTTTTGCAGCGTCGTGTTGTTGTTATCCTTTAATTTGGCGGAATTTGTCATTTAAACAAGACACAATTAAGATTTATCTTAAAGTATACTTTGAAGTACCCTGCCGCCAGGTCCAATTATATCTAAGTTCACAAGCTAGAATCAGATGGATGTCACTGGGGTGTATGTACATGCATTGTTGATAGATAATGTCAAATTATTCGAAATAGCATTTCTTGAAAAATATCATCATCATTTCCCGAGTTTCCTCGTCTCCCATCAGCCGTGTTTCTGCATAATTCGGTGACTTGAACATTGTTCAGGACAGGGTAACATGGCCATACTATGTAAATTAACAGTTGTTACCTGGTTAAAATAAAATTATGTATCTTGGAAACAGTTTTTGTAAAAGTAAGTTTCTGTTTAACAAAATAAAAATTGTCGTAGTTTGATTTAAAAAACTCAAGTTAAGAACATACTAAATTATATATTGATAGTAAAATCATTTTAAATTGGACTTTCGAATTTTTACCGATACTCCAAATATTTTTATACTAATAAAGTTTTATTTTAATTATGAAATCCGTAGATAATGTGAAAGGATCTTTATACTTCATTTATGTGTATAAGTAAGTAAGTAAGTAATTTATTTATTTTAATGGGAATACGGAAAAAAAACCCTCCCATCTAAAAATGACTTTTAACAAATAAATGCAATTGTTTTAAAAGATAATTTACATTTAGAGCTTTAAATTTAAAGGTACAAAAGTTCTAATTTGATTTATTGTGTAATTCGTACTTATATAATTCATTGATGATATGAATGTTTTTATGTTTACTTTATTATATATTGTGCAGTACAAATGTAAATGAATATTTTCTACATGTAATATTGCATGTAATTATACATGTAATTATACATGTAATATTGCATTATTTTGGATCGAATAAAGGTCTTAGTATGCTTCCGCATTATCACCGACCTTAATATAAATCAGTGGCATTATTAATGCTACAAAATGTATCTAGGCATATCACGCGTTTTCAAAACAGCCAATGAGTTTAAAGCGTTGGTTTTGTATCACGTGAATCCTATCAACCAATCAGAAATAGCGCGGGCGAAATGAAAAAAGAAAAAACGGGATTGGGAATGGATAGTAAATAAAATTCAGAATATTGCAAAAACAAGGTAGGTTAAAAGTTATCTTTTATCGTTGCAATATCAATATGCGATCAGTATAATAGTTGCATTTTGTGAACAACAGCTTATTTCAGGGTTAAACTGATTTGTTTTTAGAAAACTTTAACACTGTTTAATCTGTTTCGCTATCCAATATGGCCGCCGGATTAGATTATTACAGCAGGGATATATCCCTAAATTTAGACTGGGACTGGTTACGAGTTTGATTTTGATTTCTAAACTGTATCTTGTTCAATTAATAATTTGTATGAAATATGCAAAAACAAAAAACATGAAAAGGGCATTTGTTAAATGCGTTAATCATAACTTCCCTTCAGGGTAAAAAAGACACCGAGTTAAAAATAACGACATTTAAACACCGAAGATGTCAAGGTATTACAGCCCCTGGACATTGTAGTACAAAGGGATTAATCAGTGTGTGTGACACGACCTATGTATGCTTGATTGGTCAACTAATTGGACTTTATAATCTTGAGCGATCTCAATTATCACTTAACAGCAGGGGTGCGAATCAAATTATTTATTATGTGCAAGAAAGATCATATCGAAAAGAGACACTCAAATTCTATTTATTTTAATAGTAATTTATGAAATTGATAGCCGAAAAATAGGTTATGTTTTATCTATTCAATATAATAACAAAAAAAAATTAGATTTAACAGATTTACATATTTTAAAAGAAAATTGGTTTGTACTTCTAAAAATAGGTTTATAAATTTTAAGATAAAATTGTTTCTCAGTCTTGATAATTTAACGAGCAGAATACTTGTTTTATGTTCGCAGTTTTTATTTTTATACAAATCCCCATTATTTGATGCAAACATAAGTCAAACTCCGCTCTTTTCAATAATTTACTTTTTTTTAGTTTCTGCACACATGTTGTTATATTTCTTATTGATATTATTCTATTCTTAAATGAATACAAATCTTTAACAAAAATAGGAAACAAACATTTCTTTTTTTATTTAAATCATTATACATTTAGGCGAATAAATAAAATGAAAATAATTGTCAGAATTTATTATTTAAATTAGTACAAAGAATGTGTATGATTGCATGTAATATGGCCGACAGGTGTTTATTTAAACGGTTAACTGTTAATTCACTTACCCTTGGTGCCAAAATATATAAGCCGCGTCACGCCAAAACCAACATACAATGTAATGGGTTTGCAACCTGCATGGATCCAGACCAGCCTGCGCATCTGCGCAGTCTGATCAGGATCCACGCTGTTCGCTAACGGTTTCTCTACTTGTTATAGAGTTTGTAAGCGAACAGCATGGATCCTGATCAGACTACGCGGATGCGCAGGCTGGTCTGGCCATGCTGGTCGCAAACTCATTATGTTGGTTTTGTCGTGACGCGGCTCATATGTTTATTTTTACATTGATACGAAGCTTAGATCAGGAGCCTGTTGTCGTTGTAAGAATTTTAAAACTCGTGAATATAAAATATCGCAACGAACCAGAAGTTTTACAACGGTTTTGTTTGTATTGTTTTAGCATTAATAGTAATTAGCAAGATCGAGTTTACTCGCAATTCAGGACAGGCAACTCTTGGTTTTCATTCGATATTTTTGGTTATTTATCTACGTTATTCAGGATTACCCAGATTTTAAATTGTATATACATGAACTGAGTTTTCGACATTTACAATGGATTTTTTATTGGACAAATGAAAATTTAAATATTTTTTTCTTATTATAATTAAAACTCTTTGTTTAGTTTTTAAGATAAACATTACGCATAAGGTGATATCGCATGGGCCAGTCACAAACACGCGCCTGTTTGAGGAAACTGTTATTTAATATTTCATTATTCATAAATTTAAACGCTTGAAAAAACTGTATTGAGCCTTTGTACATCACACATTTTTCGACATTCCATATTTTGACTTATATTTCACATAAAGCAATATGGTAACACACGCACGCACGAACACACAAAAATACATAACTACATATGCACATAAAAGTGAACACGTTCCTACAGTATTAACACTTTCGCACACAAAAAAAAAAGCTTCCGCTTCCGTTTTAGGAAGTAAACAAAATAAAAATGTAAAAAAAAAAACTCGTCAATAAACCACTTTTATCAAGACTTGGAATTCTAGAAATGGATGTATGTAAAAATTGATGATTTCTACAATAAGATGGTATATTTTTAACGGAAAACTGAATTTTGCTTTTTGAAATGAACGTTTATAGACTTTTTTCATATGTATAATGAATGGGTGGGATATCGCAGGTAAAAGAATTTACATGTACATCACACCTGGCAAAAATTTCGTCACGCATCACTTAACCGCTTGAATAAACTTACTGGACAGTTTTTAAATGGTCATTGGACTTAGTCATGAGTCAAAGGACAAAGCGCGGACATTCTTCAACTAATAGTGAAGGTGATACAAGTACACATACACTTGACACATCAATATTTGAAGACCCGATTAATTCCCCTTGTACAGAAAAGAAGAAAAGAAAAAAACAAAAAAGTAAAAAAAAAACAATGGATGAATATATGGAAAAACAAGAAATTTCTGGAAACGAAATATTAGAAAAAAAGTTAGATTTGATAAATGAAAAATTGTGCAATGTTATCACGAAAAGTGATATATCTTTGATT
>NW_026866508.1:0-10148 GCF_026571515.1 Ruditapes philippinarum | reverse complement strand
TAGTTCATCAGTATATTAAATTTAGTTCATTACCATAAAAACATCTATAAAATATCTAGACTAAAATTCTAAATAAATTCTTAATAAACAACAAAAAAGTCATAAAAGTAAAAAAAAAAGGAAATCTGATATACCTACAACACTGGCAGGTGCTGGAAGATATAATTCATATACATATCTATGTAACATCAAAATTTATAGATACATGTATTTAGCTTAAATGCTGGTGGCAGGTAATTTTGTATTTTACTTAGGTCAATAAAGGGAGGTAACTTAACGCAATAAAGGGAGGTTACTTAATGCAATAAATGGAGGTAACCTAATGCAATAAAGGGAGGTAACTTAACATAATTTTGTATTTTACTATATTATAAGTCCCTAGTCATTATCTTAATTATAACAATCATTATTCTTATGTACTACCTGCAGTGTTTAACTTAATGCAATAATGGGAGGTAATCTAATGCAATAAAGGGAGGTAACTTAACGTAATTTTGTATTTTACTTTATTATAGTCTCTTGTCATTACCTCAATTATAACAATCATAGTTCTTATGTACTACCTGCAGTGTTTAACTTAATGCAATAATGGGAGGTAATCTAATGCAATAAAGGGAGGTAACTTAACGTAATTTTGTATTTTACTTTATTATAGTCTCTTGTCATTACCTCAATTATAACAATCATAGTTCTTATGTACTACCTGTAGTGTTTAACTAAATTAACACCATGAAGGGAGGTAATCTAATGCAATAAAGGGAGATAACCTAACACAATAAAGGGAGGTAATACACACCCTTGCTCACTTGAACCAACCTGAATTTAGTGACCTCCACTTATACAGTCAAAAAAAATTAACAATAGCAAACTATGCCATCTATTTGATTAATAAAGTCTCCCATAATTTTACCTTGTCACCAAAAGCCAGAGTGTTTCAATATTCTTCATTAACTTTTGAGTGACAAAAATGATGCCTACAAATTTATATTAAAGAAACTTCAGGTTCCTTAAATTCAACTATAATATAGATAAGACAAAAGACAATGTTTATTTAGAATAACTGAATCAAAGGGGTGTAATTAAACTATTACACAAAATAATATAATAGTGATAAAAATATTAAGTAATTTTAGAGATAAGGGGAGGTAATAAAAATATTTAACATTGATCTATGTATAATGGTTACCGGTATTCTATTTGACAAGGGGAGGCAATAATAATACATCATAACTTTACTTCATAAAGGGAGGTAAAAATTTTGACTTTTTTGAAATTTGAATTTTACTAAACGTTTCGTTAATGTTTTTGAACATGCTGGATTGTCATAGAAATTCATGTATAATTCAACAATTATAACACTTTTCAGTGCAACTGATATACGCTAAATACATGTTTGCTTCAATTATTTTCGAAAAATCATTTTTTTGTTGTTTTTTTTACAACAAAAAGATGTTTGTATATATTGGTATAAAAAGCATGTAGATGTTATAAACATTATGATTCTGTTTATATTGGTTACCATAGCAATGACAATTCACAGCCATACATTCCATAAAAATTCATTATAATGAATTTATCACATACCCGTGCTGCTTTAGCGGCTCTGTAAAAATGATATTGAACTGCCATGCATAAAAGTCCTTTTTTTATTATTTTGATTTTAGAATTTTTGTATATATATCTACTACTAAACGTTTACCAGCTGGCAGCAAAATGTTTTTACATATGCAACAAGTGACGACCATGGAATTTCTAAAATAGACTCTTCTGGCCATAAACCAGAAGAGCCTATTATCAATAATGGGGCTGCCAAGATGAAAATTTGAAGTTGGCCAGCCTCAGGTCAGGCTGCACAAATGGTGAAGATCATGGCCTGGCTGTATAACCAATTGTTAAGGGGCTTACATCTTCGATTTCCAAGGGCAGGAAAAGGGACAACCACAGAAATAATCTTATCCACTTACTTACATAATTATTTACAAAAGTTTTTCAAATAAGAAAATTATTCATCAAATCTTACAGATGGTATCCAAAGTAAACACTTCATATTAAATATGTATATGGGATGGAATTGAACTATTTTGCGTACAATTAAGTAATTTTTGCACCAAAATTTTAATGAAAAATATTCCAGAAACATTGATAACATCTACATCTCTGATTACTCACAATGATTTTTAACATGTAAATTAAACCAATTCAAACTTATCTGATTTTATACATCAAACATTGATTTTGTATGGAAAAAAATACACAGTAATTACATGATATGACAAATTCTCTGAAAAAAAATCTTGGAAATAATAACTTAAAATCGTTTTAAAACACCAACAACAAAACACTTTTTTACTTTTACACAAGTACACTATCTAACAACACTTATCATTGGTCAATTCTGATAAATAATGAAGAATTAACCAATCAAAACTCTTGTCTTAAAATGTTAATGCACTTTTCAGTCTTTGGCAACTTGAGCATGACACAAGTATGATTATGAGAATGTTTGTAAATTCAAAATTTTACCATGAATATTTCTTCCAATTTTACAAAAAAAGAACAAACAAAATACCAATAATAATAAAAAATTCTTAATATGCCTGTTTTGTTTGGTTTTACTGCACACCAACAAAATTTACCTCATATGGCACCAAAAGATGCTTATGCAATATGCAGAATACTCATTGGTTGAATAATCAAAATCTCAAATTTTATCTGTTTTCCTACAAACTAACTTTATATATATATATATCAATATTTCAGCTAGAGTATAGCCATTTTTTCCCCTTAAGTCAGAACTTATTTCATGTAATATATGTGGGTCATTTGTATGATTTTATTATAGGACAATAAATCTAAAATCATCATAAAGTTTTCACTGTGATTTTTCATGTTATGACCAAAAATTGAAAAGCGTTTGCTCAAATTGGGCTAAGAATAGCACGAAAAAACGTATTTCCAACTAATTTTAAGTAATACTTAATTATCTTTTGCGTTTCTTTCTGTTAAAAATGCCCCTGTTTGAATCCACATTCAAAATTTAAAAATTATGTTTTTGGACCTCAGTGGAGTTCCTTTAAGTATGAATCTCTGGTAAGACACAATGTTTCAATGCCTATTAAACCGTTTTGTCTGCTGTTCTTTTTACCTTAAGTAGACTATATATAGGTGGGTTAAATGAATGGTGAAATGTATTAACTACAAAATATGGCAGAAATTATCAACACTGTAAAAATGGTCTTGTTTAAGGGTATAAAAGCTGTGGCTATTCTGTCTTTAATCTGTCGTGCCTAACCCGGAGAGGGTGGCACTAACAAGAGCCGTTTTTCGATTCGAAACGTAACGCCTTGGATAGTATTGTTGACTCCACGTCCCACCAACGAACGAAGAATAGACTGCAGATTGATGACATGAAAAAAGACGTTACCATTGTAACTACTAGTTTGGATCGGCATGGACGCTGATGACATCTCGAACACACGGTTAACTTTGTCTCCGAATATTTTTAATGGTCAAAACAAAGGCACATTTTATAATGTCTGTAAACATTCACCTCACAATTTGTGTTACAGTACATTTGTACTTCAAAAGTCCAGGGCCTGGATTACTATGATATTAGGTTTTCTGTAACTTGGAAATATCAACATTTAATGATTTAGGCTTAGAATATCAATATGTCGGAAAAAAAGTACATTTTTTTTTTTCAAATTGATTAATCAGTACTGAATAAAAATACTTGTCACTTAGCTTCTGGTAAATATTAATTTTAGTGAAAACTTAGGCATCAAAACTTGTCTATAAATTGTCAAATAAATTAAATTAAAAATTTTTAATGATTAAAAATTAATAACTATTTGAAATTATATATTATCCCTCCTATGTATATTACAAACTAACTACGTCTTTAAACCTCATTCACACATTTAACAGTCATTTCTTATATCAAAACACATATTTTCAATAATACATAAAATAAAAAAAAAAACTAACAAAACATAAAGTTAAGAATGTTAACATAATAAGTAAATTCCACTAATTATAATAACGGCATTCATATCCGTCCCATCTCCATATTTTGTCCTTTTCTATTTTTGCCTTTTTTCCCATGTCCATGAGGAGGTCCCATATTTGAGCCAGTTGCCCCGTTACTAGAACCTGGATACGGGGGTGGCGGCCCCTGGGGATTCTGTAATATAACAAGAGGGCCATGATGGCCCTGAGGTCGCTCACCTGTATATACGCCCCCCACCCCCGGGCCAATTTTTACCCAAGGGCTTTTATTTGTTTATTTGAACAGACTTGGTAGACACCCATAAGATGTTTCATGCTAAACATCTAAGTTCTAGCTCATTGGCATTTTTAAAAGAAGATTTTTAAAGTGTTTACTATACACATATAGTTAAAAACAATGTCACCCCTGGGCCAGGACCAGTTTTGACCCCGGGCGTTTATTTTAACAAACTTTGTAGATATTTACTTAAAGATGTTTCATGCTTAATATCTAAACTCTAGCTATTTGGGTTTTTCCAAAGAAGATTTTTAAGTTTTTGCTATACACATATAAGGAAAATCAATGACCCCCCCCCCGGGCGGGGCCAGTTTTGACCCCAGGGCTTTTATTTGAACATACTTGGTAGACACCCATTAGAACATGTTTCATGCTAAATATCTTAGCTCTAGCTCTTTGAGTTCTTTAAAAGAAGATTTTTAAGTTTTTACTATATGCATATAGGGAAAATCAATGACCCCCTGGGGCGGGCCAATTTTGACCCAAGAGCTTTTATTTGAAAAAAAACAAAAACATGGTAGACATTCATAAGAAAATATTTCATGCTTTATATTTAAGCTCTAGCGATTTTCGTTTCTTAAAAGAAGATTTTTAAAGTTTTTACTATATACCTATAAGTGAAATAAATGACCGCTTGGGACAGGGCCAATTTTGACCTTAGGTCTTTTATTTGAACAAACTTGGTAAATATCCACTAGAAGATGTTTCATGCTTAATATCAAAGCTCTAGCTCTTTGGGTTCTTTAAAAGAAATTTTTTAAAGTTTTTACTATATGCATATAGGGAAAATCTATGACCCCCTGGGGCGGGGTCAATTTTGACCCCAGGGCTTTTATTTGAACAAACTTGGTAGACATTCACTAGAAGATGTTTCATGCCAAATATCTAAGCTCTAGCTCTTATGGTTCTTTAAAAGAAGATTTTTTAAGTTTTTACTATATGCATATAGGGAAAATCAATGACCCCCGGGGCGGGGCCAATTTTGACCCCAGGGCTTTAATTTGAACAAACTTGGTAGACACTCACTAGAAGATGTTTCATGCTTAATATCTTAGCTCTAGCTCTTTGGGTTCTTTAAAAGAAGATTTTTTAAGTTTTTACTATATGCATATAGGGAAAATCAATAACCCCCGGGGCGGGGCCAATTTTGACCCCAGGGCTTTAATTTGAACAAACTTGGTAGACACTCACTAGAAGATGTTTCATGCTTAATATCTTAGCTCTAGCTCTTTGGGTTCTTTAAAAGAAGATTTTTTAAGTTTTTACTATATGCATATAGGGAAAATCAATGACCCCCTGGGTCGGGGCCAATTTTGACCCCAGGGCTTTTATTTGAACAAACTTGGTAGACATTCACTAGAAGATGTTTCATGCCAAATATCTAAGCTCTAGCTCTTACGGTTCTTTAAAAGAAGATTTTTAAGTTTTTACTATATGCATATAGGGAAAATCAATGACCCCCAGGGGCGGGGCCAATTTTGACCCCAGGGCTTTTATTTGAACAAACTTGGTAGACACTCACTAGAAGATGTTTCATGCCAAATATCTAAGCTCTAGCTCTTATGGTTTTTTAAAAGAAGATATTTAAAGTTTTTTCTTTTGGTTGCCATGGCAACCAGAGTTCTGCATGGAATTAAATTCTTTGAACAATTTTTAAAGGTGACCACCAAAGGAACATTCCTGTGAAGTTTGGATGAAATTGGCTCAGTGGTTTATGAGGAGATGTCATTTAAAGCAAAAGTTTACGGACGGACGGACGGACGACGGACGGACGACGGACGGACGACGGACGGACGCCGGACGAAAAGCGATCACAAAAGCTCACCCTGTCACTTTGTGACAGGTGAGCTAAAAAATATAATGACAGGAGTTATAATTTTGTGCTCCAATTAGACAAAAGCCATCATTGAAAAGTGATGGTTGCCTAAGCATTGATCATTCATGAAAAGTTATGGTTGCAGAACCATTAGCTGTTTATGAAGAGTTATGGTTGCCTAACCATTGGCCATTCATGAAAAGTTATGGTTACCAAATTTAAACCATTATCCCTTAATGAAAAGTAATGGTAGCTGAACCATAACTAAAAGATTGCCTGGTTTAAAGATTCTGCATGCTAAATTTCATGCATAAATGTTTATAAAATGACGGCATCACGAAGAAACCAACATAGTGCATTTGCGTCCAGTATGGATCCTGACCAGCCTGATCCATGCTGTTCTGAGTGACTATCGGTCTCTACTTGTTATAGAGTTTGTAAGCGTCAACAGCATGGATCCTGATCTAGGACTGCATGGATGCGCAGGCTGGTCTGGATTCATAACTGCTGCAAATGCATTATGTTGGTTTTGTCATGATGCGGCTCAAATGCTTTTTTTGTCATGATTTAAGAAGACTAAATTCCATTCATTTTTAGCATAACAAAGAATATTTCTTACACTACAAAAAAAGATTTTACAATGTTAATATTCATAATGCAAGAAGACAATATTAAGACAAATTTGTGAATTATTTGGAACGTTTCATTGGTCAATTCTAAAGAAGAGTAAAGAATTAACCAATCCAAACACTTGTCTTAAAATGTTTAATGCTCTAATTTTGCACATATTGCAATGACCTTTGACTTCACGTCATGACTGCAATTCAGGAGGCTATACTTGTGTAGATTACATACTTAATTATATGTAAGTATTTCTTATGAAGAATTTGAAAAAGTTGTTCACATAGAAAACTATAAATTGCTAAACTGTATTTTCATGCTGTATAACTAACTATACATGTAGATATACATATATATTCATTACAATCACAAAATTACAATTAAAAAATTAATATAGAATATCTATAAACAGTCATCAACTCTAAAGCAAGTATAATATGCCATTGATAAACAAAATCTTTACTTAATTATGTATAGGATATCGACCGAGTACGAGGTCTTTCTGTTTAGGAGAGACCTGGTCACGAATTTCATGTGACACCGAGAGCGCGTAGCGCTCGAGGTGTTTCATGAAATTCGTGACCAGGTCTTTCCTAAACAGAAAGATCGACGTACGAGGCCGATATCCAACTTACACACCGTTAAACTATTGGCTTGAGCAGCATTTGGTGTGATGCACAAAGATTACTTTTAACACAGCGCATATACAAGTAAGCTTTTATTAATTCTGTTTAAATATATAATTTGCATTTAACTCTGCTTTTCCCTTTAAAATAATAATAAAAAAAGCTAAGTGTGTAATTTGTCAATAATAAAGTCAATGGGTCTGTAATGGAAGGTATGGAAAAGAATGAATATTTATGTTGATAGTATTTCGTATCAGACATTGTTGTTTCCAGGACATTTGCTGCCGGACAGTTTCCCCTACGGACGTTTGCTTCCTGTTTTTTTGTGTGTTTTTTTTTGCTATGGCGACTTGTCATATGTCAGAGGGCATCTCTTTTATAAATCTTAAATATATGATTTAACAATGGAAACGTTCTTTTTCATTTATTTATTTGCATATGAATATTGTTGGCAAGTTTGAGATACATGATCAGATTTTATATTTTATATAGCAGATTATAAATTGTTATCGAATAAAACAAGATCGTTCAGCATTAAAATTTTATAATAAATCAACTGTAAATTAACATTTCTTTTAATCAAGACATTTCTAATAAAACAGTCTCTATCGGGATTAAAATTATAATGGGAGATACGCCAATTTACTTTAAGTACTTGTACATGCATGTCACTATATATCAAGTTTTGGAGTATATTTATATAAAATTCTTTTAACGTTGTTGTGTAGCATTCTTTGAGACTAAGTCCTTGCTTCGACGGTTTTCAGGGCATATCTGTTTCGATTTTTCGCCGGTTGTATAGAACGGCAATGCTGCAAACTCAAATAGAATGGGGGAGATTAACGGGGATTTAACAATCTGAGTGATCCCGCGGTTGGGACTTCGCTATTACATGTAACAGTGGGTAGCTGCGGTTTCCAATGCAAAGCATATTCAAATGTACGTTATTTTAATCACAAATTCGTTTGAAACGGACATATTCTCGTTATATTTTTTCGATATGAATTTTCGGTACAATTTTTATGTACTATGAATTTTCTAGAACGTTTAAGATGTTATGGATTAGGTGATTTAAAATCGTAATAAGTATGCTGTGATAACTGTATAGTTTTATAGATTAAATGAATTTGAAGCGTCCATTTTTGTTACATTGTGAACTTAATGACAGAAGATCCGCTTACATTAATATTACTTTGAAAAAGTTTGATACCCTGTCCATAATTTTATTCAAATATTTGATATAGGGATGTTGGAATAATTGCTAAGTGCATTCATTAAACATCCAGATTTTGTAAGTCTTAGACAGGAATGTTATGACAATCATATACATTTTATATTCATTTTCTATTGCATATCATGTTGTCTTTGCCTGCGCATAAGCAGGTCTATTTTTTCACGTGTTTTTCATGACCGGGTCTGTCTGACTAGAGCAGACCTGTGCACGTGCAAAAGATAGACCTCATAACGGACTTTCTTTTGTTTAACAGGTCTATCCGAAAAATATAGACCTGTCACAAACAATAGAGGAGGTGTGTAAGTATAAATTGCACTATTAAAATTTAGGCACTAAATTTGTACGAAAATTGCAGATTTCATTTAACATGCAAATTTGCCAAGTCAAGTGCATGCATCAAATTACACGCTCGTGTATAACAAAATTACATTTTTTATAATTATGATATGTTGACATATAAATATAACTGTGTAATTTAAGGTAAGTCTTACTGTAATACTTCTCCGCAAAAAAAATGTCTTACATCGGCCAATATCGTAATAAATATGTCATTTACGAAACATTATTTTTCACAATTTTTGGTATTCAATAATTTTTAACTGTTTATAAGGGGATTTTATAGTAAAAAGCAACAAAGGATGAGTGATTGTAAATAATAAAATGCCAAAGATTTTGAAAAAAATAAAGTTTCCAGAAATAACCAATTTGCTATGATATCGGCTGATGTTAGAATATTTTTGGCAGGAAAAGCATTACAATAAGACTACCTTAATTTCAGTAATTATGATATAAAACATGGTATAACAAACATTAGTAAACATTTAATTACCCATTAAGCTAAGCAAGAAGCTTAGAATGATGTAAAGGTAAAAACATGTGTAGGAAACAAATATTATTTATAATTGTGTGGATAAAAAGAATAACATGTGTAGAAATTGTAACACATATAAGGTGTGTAGGTATAGGCAACACATGTTTAGTAAAATTAACGCTATTAATGCTATATTATCAATCAAATAATGTTACTAAATTCTACATGAACATAGAAAAGTTTTTTATTTTAAATGGGTAGCAGTTCAACCTGGGGACAAACAATGCAGAGTGGCGCCTCGT
The DNA here is from genome assembly GCF_026571515.1 of Ruditapes philippinarum. Classification (NCBI taxonomy): domain Eukaryota; kingdom Metazoa; phylum Mollusca; class Bivalvia; order Venerida; family Veneridae; genus Ruditapes; species Ruditapes philippinarum. Next base: position 453 of record NW_026866508.1, on the reverse strand, counting down.
TATCTTAAAATTTTCTTCCAGTAAGGCCCATGTCTGTATATAGTTAATAAAGAGAAGAATTCAAACTTAGGTTGTGGTATCAAGGTTATTACTATATACAGAGGGTCAGTCTGCAAATGTTGTGATGTAATTTTGTTTAGTTGACATATTTTTAAATGCAATACAATAAAAGTGATCACTTCTTATGAAGCTCTTTTTATTTCATAGATTTTTCTAATTAATATTTTAATTTAAGCTAATTTTTTTTGGTTAGACTTTTAATTAAAGCTATTTCATAGACAAAATTATTTCAATTTAAGTTGGACTTTTAATTACAACTGACACTGTATATTTATTGTAACATTGACCTACAAGATCTATTTTAACTTACCATTAAATAAAATGACAGCAATTATCTTTTTTTGTTGTTTTGTTTTTGTTTTTTTCTTTTTTTTTTTTTATCATTTACTTTAA